>NW_021634426.1:0-35684 GCF_004799145.2 Neltuma alba | reverse complement strand
TTTTTTATAAAGTAGTTATTAAAAAAAAAAAAAAAAATTCATGAGCGACTCACCGCCAGGGGAATCCCGAGCAAGGCAAAGAGAGACAACGCGGCGCCGTTAACTCCGGCAGAAGGCGGGAGAGGATCATCAGAGCCGGGGCCGAACCGCCGTGAGTTCTCGGCCAACTTAGTGATCAACACGGTGGAGGCCAAGCAGGCGGCGAGCAGGGATGTTCACAATTCCCCACAGTCTCTTCACGCCCCCAACCGCACGCGCCAACACCTCCACGCCCAACGACACCACACCCAACACCACCGAGTTCAACATAAGCCCCAACGATCCGGCGTGCACCCCCTTATCGTACGCCTTCCTTCCCCAACCTTTCCCCCGTACACCTCCTTCGCCATCCAGTCTGTGTCGAACATCAAGAAGGGGAACCAAGCAATCCAGTTGAGACACGTCACCAGGAGTAGAAGCCACATCGGCCTCTTGAGCTCACGGAATGCCCCCAGCATCTGTCCGAAACACGGTAAGCTTCCTGATCCCTCCTCCACTGAATCATCACCCTCGGTCCCGCCTTTTTGCGGTTGGAACGGCTTCTCCTTCACGTAAAACAGAGCGATGGCTGTGAAAAGACGAGAAGAGCGATGGATATGAAGAAGCAGCTCTTAGGTTGGCGCAGTATTCGTTGCAGGCGTCGGTTTTGGTGAAGGAGAAGCTCTTGTAAAGCTTGCCGTCGGCTCCGGCGGCGTAGCCGAGAACGTTTCCGACGGCCATGAAGAACGAGAAGAAACCGTTTGCCGATCGCGTCTTTCGGCTGTCCCCGGCGGCAGGTCGGCTAACAGTGCTCGGCACGGGCCTTGGAGCATGTTGTTGGCCACATCGAGGATCCAGAATCCGAAGACGAAGATCCGATGGATCGCGGTCGCGTTTTTTTGTCGAGAGATCGCCCATCGTATGGCCGAGATCAGCGGAATAACCGATCAAGAAAACGGCGACAGCCACCGCTATAGTGTACCAACGGCGATGAAAGGGCGCCGGCGGCCGAATCGGGAGGTGTGCAGCGGTCGCTGTGGTAACCAACAACTGGTTGAACCAGCAAGCCGGAGATCGGACCACAGAGCCAAATGAAGGAAGCCCAAAAGTGGGGCGTCCCGAGGAGTTGGGACGTAAGGAGTTAGCAAGGAAAGCTGAAGTGCCCATCCGAAATTAATTCCGGGCGGCAATGGAAGCGACGACGATTATTTTCCGGAGAGGGCTAGCTTCTGGAGGAGAGGCAGCTGCTTCAACTTGAACAGAAGGAGGTTTGGTGTTGTTTTGCTTAGTAGCCATGATAGCTCAAAGAAACAAAATAACTGATTTGAGCGTGGCTATGGGTTTATTGAAGCCAGAGGGAGAGAGCCGCTTAATTTATAACGAGGAAGAAGGAATGAGTCTGCATGCAACTGTACCGAGAACCAGAATCTGAAGAAAGTGGGGACCGGTGGGCGAGGTAGGAAAAGTCGATAAGTTCCTTCCTTATCTGAAAGGCACAAACTAAGGAGATACTGACAATTAAATTCACATGAGAAATTTAACATATAATTAATTTCATTACATTTGCTGACACTATTTACTAAAGTAAACTAGAGTTTTCATATTTTATATTTTTTTTTAGTTTTTTTAATATATAGATTCTCTTGAAAAAATATTAAGATAATTATATACCTTGTCCTAACATTTGACTTTACTTTTTTTTTTTTAATGTTAAAAACTCTCCAACTCTCATTCCTGTTATTCAGGTGCTGCTCTGGCTCCTTCTGTTTATTTTTAGGCTTTTTAGCTCCTTTATGTAAACAAAAACAAAACTTGTATGGATCTTTCTCTTCTTCGACACAAACTTCCATAAAATACGGTGCAGAGAGGGGCCGCTCACGCTTAGGCTGTATTCACTTGGTTGATAAGAATGAATCAACGTTGAGTTTTGCCCTTGGTTTTGGATCAAATAACAAGCTGTGAGCTTACGGGGTACGTCATCTCAATTCATTTGATTTCTGCACGCTTGTGTGTTTGAAGTTCAGTTTCAAATGTCCTCTGCTTGCTACAGTGACTACTTTCTCATGATTTCATAACTAATTTAATACTAATCGGACATGGCACTTGCTGTAATTTTTGGTTATCTATTAACTGATGCAATTCTGCGTCATGATATCTTCTCTGTCTTCTGCATGATGATGATGTTGGCCGAAATTTTGGTATACTTGAGTTTCGAGTTTTCATAAGAAGTGCTTTGTAAAATCTGTGCTGCCTCTGGTATGCTGTACAGAATAGACTGCCAACTCCTATAATTGTGTTGCATCGCAGTGTTTCAATTGTGCGTAGAAAAGTAGGACCAAGATATATGGTCTTTTCTAGTTTGGGCGAGTTTAAGCTACGACTATGCTCCTCTACTTTTGTTGTGTTACAGTTTAAAATGACATTTTGGCATTCATAAATAGGAATTCAACAGATGTAAATTCTCAGTTTTGATGGTTAATTTTATTGTCATAATATCTGGTCTTAATGGTATGTTGAGCTGGCGTTGATTGATACTTGTAAGCACATGTTTCTGCCAAATGTTCTGTGTCTTTTAATTTTATTTTATTTTATTTTCCTTGGCCTGTGCCAGGTGTTGTGTCTGAGTTCTGAAATTCCGCACTTTTGTTATTAAAATTGTTAAGATATGATATTCCGAAATACATGCAGTTACTTTTCAAATTAAGGTTATATTTTAGTGCACAAGTACTGTAGAATATAAGATCAGCTTCCTCTTTGCATCACTTATAAATATAACCTTGTACCAGCTCCAAGTCTCTGCCTATACCCTCTGAAATACAATAAAATGTTTCCTTCAGTTAACCAATAAAGGGTTTGTACTGTTCATTGTGAACAGTATAAACTGTTGTAAACTTTACATTTAATATTGATGATCGATATTGACTTAAATTCAGTTTGGTTGAGGGGTGTTCAAAGTTCAGCTTCAAACATCCTCTGCTTGCTTCGTCGTCTGCTTTCTCATGACTGCAGTATGTGACTTGAAAAATTAATGCTATTCACTTTGCACTTGCTGTAATCTTCTAGCTATCTACATGTGCTGGCACTTGACGTTCAGATCATGATCTCTTTTCTGTATTCTGGTTAATGATGTTGGCCGAAATTTTGTCATATTCATTTTGTTCTAAGTTTTCGAGTTTTGATAAACAGTTTACTGAAACCTGCAATACCTTAGATATCCAGAAACCAGTTTCAATACTCATCACTTTAATAAGTACCCTAAACTGATTAGATCTTGATCGTTCATATCTCATTTAGTTGGTTCGAATGTGATTTTTTGTTTAAAATAATTATTTTAGTACGAGTAAAATCTAAAATAGAAATAATTTCTTAACTACCATTTTTTCAAAAAAAATAATTTTTTTCTATTTAAAAATAGTAATTAAAAATTTTTAAATCTAGACCGTTCAAATCACATATAAACAGTCCAGATCTAAGTAATGAAACTTGTTCCTGACTTCCAATTGCTATACTGTGTTTTAATTGTATGCAGAATATTAGGATGAAGATAGATGTATTTTCTCTATTTTGGGTGAGCTTCGCTAAGATTAAGGCTGTGTGTGATGTAAAATTGAGGCTTAAAGTTTTGCATTGATTCTGCTTTCGGTGCGTTAAAGTAAAATTGTGGGATCTATAAATAGGAATTTTGGACGGCTGTGAATCCAGTATTGATGGTTCTTTTTCTCATGCCAAGACATCTACTTTTTCTTATGTTACGTTGTGTCTGTGTTGATGGGTTCTTATCAGCCTAAGTTTTGCCAAATGTTCTGTGTCTTTGATCTGAGATTCTGCACTTATATTCTGTTATCATCAATACAGTGTTCTTGTGAGATGTGCGGCATCTTCAGTCTAAATGCGCCCCCAAGTGCTACCAAAAAATGCTGCCACCGCTCTTGCTTTGATTCAGGTTAGTGCAAAATTTATGTTTTACAGAAGACATTAAATTAAGCCCGACTTTTTAGATGCTTTGATTTGAATATAAGCAATCTATGAGACTTCACTCCTGCTTGTGCTTGATGGTGCTAAATCTTAGGCAAAATATACGAGTATTTCACTTGAAGGAAAGTTAGGTCTTTAATGAGCTTTGGTCAGTTTTTCTTTTTTAAAGTTACTGTGCCATGCCTTAATTGGCGGCTGCTAAAATTTGTTTGAGAAATGATGCATTTTCTATTTCATAATTACTGTCTGTCAAAGCTACAGATAATGAATCCCTCCCCTCTTTTTCCCATCTTGTGCTTTTGGAAAAGTTTTCACTGTTCAGTAATAACAATGTTATCCATGGGCCTGATTGCATTTGAACGGCCCACTTTCAGTGAACATTGTTTCAAAAAAGAATCCAAACAAATGAAGTCTTGGTGTTAAAAAAAGAAGTTAATTAAATCAAATCTAAGAAAAAATAAAATCATAAAAAAATTCGGACCGCTTGATTGATGGATAGGAAATGATCTTTTTATCCTCTTTATTTTACTTTCATGATCGGTGTTTAATAATATTTACTTTTTATCAGTTTCTTCATCTTTAAGATTATTTCTCTTTTTCTTTTTTCTTTTTTATTCTTTTAAATATACTTACCTTGACACTTTAGTGATGTTCATTGGGACTTTAGATGACTTCAAGATTTAAACTCGTGCTCACGGGTGAGAGACGAGTTTCACTCATATGATCACTTTTATTGGCAAGCAAGGATTATGTTTGTGTTTGCCACGATAATAACTTTGAATTTCTTTTAAAAGAACTGAAAATCATTAATTAAGGGAGAATGTTTTATAATTGAAAATCTCTTAATTTCTCTTTTATATATATCAATATTTGCCTCCTCCCCTGAAGGCATTCCATGTAAACCAAAACAATACAATGTTGATTTTAGGCCAAATCATTCGCGTAGTAGCAAGGTGGAAAGCAGACACAGAGATTGTGGCAGAGCAAGAAAACACAGAAAAGAAGAAAAGATTATTGAGAATAGAAGGCACACAAGTTGCTTAATAATGGAAGATGATGAGAGAAAGAGAATGTTTTATTAGGAGCCACTGCCAGCAACAAAGATGGCAGGCAGAAGGGTTGGAGGAACGGGGTCACCAGTCCTATCCGGTTCGGTTCACCTAAACCAGCCTGGCCCCCCACCTGTACATTATGGTCATTTCCTCCCTCACTCAGTCTCCCTACCCCTGTTTGACGTACAAAGCACCCCAAAATGGACCCAGTTCTTCAAAAATGAACAAGGCTTCTTTTGGGGTCCTCCTAATTACACATATTCTTCATCAAACTTTACAATAAAAATGACCCCCTTAGAGTCATCCGTCACTTTGCTGCCACAAGGAGGGCAGTTTTAAATTCAAGCGTTTGTTGGACTTGGACACAGCATGAGAGGCTTTAATCATATTTAAGACCCGGGACCCCCATCTACAAAGAAAAAGGAAAACAAAAAACAAAAAAACAAAACCCCAAAAATAAAAAGAAAAAAGTAATTAATTGTTCTCTCTAATGGAAGCCTCCGGCTGTGCTCATCGTCTTTGCCAAGTCCGGTGGTGGAGACGGCAACAAAACCATCGACAATATGCCGCTGATTGCGGCAGAGATGGCACCTACAACAAACGCCGGTAGGTTACCACCACCGAACGCTGCGTCCCACGGTCCACTCACCACAGACACAAACATCTGTTCGGAAACAAAAACGAATAATTTATCAACAAATCTGGATGATAAATTTGGAAAACACAACAGCTTGTGAAAGAAACTGAGTGTCACAAATCACCTGTGGGATCACAATTGCCAGATTGAGAACGCCCAAAGACAACCCTGAAAAGTTGAAAGTTCAAATCAAACGGGTTAATGAGATGAATTAATTAATAATTGATGCCAATTCTAAGTGGGTATTGGTGGATTAAAAAAATGGTTCATTATTTTACCTTGGCCTGCCCCTGAAGAGGTGGAGAATATGGATGCTAGCGCAAAAGGGATACTGTAAGTAATCTGCACAACAAGAATGATCACCTCACTTTAGTATATCTCCCACAACATGCTTAGAGAAAGCTTTCAAACTTTTATTACTATTCTTTTACAGCGTCTGAGGGAATATTATGCTGTTTTCATACAATTCTTTAATAGTACGCCTAGTAGGCCTATCAAACATATAATAACAATTCTTAATTTTCATGTGATATTTTTTTTTATCATTAACAATTTGGCATCTACATCAATCCACACCAGCCCCGCTATTAATTTAAAAAGATATAATATCTGCAAGAGAAAACATGCAGAACTTCATGCCAACAGCCAACTCAGATTCCCCACAAATTTTTGTTTTTACCAGAAAATCTCTACAATAGGCCCAGTAAAATACAAAACAAGAGTTTCAAATATCCCTTGATATCACCAACCCCCCCCCCCCCAACTTGCCCTCTCTCGTTCATGCATGTAAGAAAAGCAGCGAAATTTCAGCTCCGGAATCACATGTCAAACTTTCCATTTTACTACAGTAAATCAGTACTGGATTAAATGTTAAACATCCTCTTCAGTCTTCTAAAAAAAACAAGAAGAATCTTCAATTTTAAATATTAAATTAGTATTTAAACAAGGAAAAAAACAGGAGTCACATAAAAGCAAATTAACGTGAACCAGTCACTCACCGCGAGTGGAATTCCGAGAACCGCGAAGAGAGTTAACGCGCCGGCCTTGATCCCGGTGGAAGGTGGCAGAGGATCCTGAGAGCCGGGGGCGAACTGCCGTGAGTGCTCGGCCAACTTGGTGACCAACACCGTCAAGGCCAAACATACGGCGAGAATGAAGTTAACAATTCCCCATAACCTCTTCGGGCCCCCAACCGCACGCGCCAGCACCTCCACGCCCAACGACACCACGCCTAACACCACGGAGTTGAGCATAAGACCCAATGCGCCAGCGCGCACCCCTCTATCGTATGCCTTGCCTTCCCCAGCCTTTCCTCCGTACACCTCCTTGCCCATCCAATCAGTGTCGAACAACAAGAAAGGGAACCAAGCAATCCAGTTGAGACACGTCACCAGGAGTAAAATCCACATCGGCTTCTTGAGCTCACGGAACGCACCGAACATTTGTCCGAAGCACTGGAATCCTCCTGATCCCTCGCCCACCGAATCATTTTCTCCCTCGTTCCCGCCAGTTCCTTTCTCAAGCGCCTTCTCCTTCACGTAGGTCACAGCAGCGATTGAGACAGTGAGCAGAAGAGCGATGGAGAGGAAGAAGCAACTCTTCAGGTTCGCGCAATATTCGTCGCAGGCCTTGGTTTTCGTGAACGGAAATACGTTGTGGAGCTTACTGTAGGATCCGGCGGCGTATCCGAGGACGCTCCCGACGGCCATGAAGAACGAGAAGAACGCGTTCGCCGTCCGAGTCTTCCTCTGGTCGCCGGCGGCGAGGTCGGCTAACAGTGCTCGGCATGGGCCTTGTAGCATGTTATTGGCCACGTCGAGGATCCAGAATCCGACGACGAAGATCGCGATGGCTCGGGGACGCGCTTTCTTCTCCAACGAGTCACCGAACATGTGGCCCATGTCCGCAGCGTAACCGATCAAGAAAACAGCGACGACGACGGCCAATGCACCGGCGGCGATAAACGGCCGGCGTCGGCCGAATCGGGAGGTGCAGCGGTCACTGTGGTATCCAACGACCGGTTGAACTATCATACCGGAGATGGGACCACAGAGCCAGATGAAAGCAGCCCAGGTGTGGGGAATACCGAGAAGCTGGACATAAGGAGTCAGCAAGGAGAGCTGAAGAGCCCATCCGAATTGAATCCCGGCGGCAATGGAAGCAACGACGACGATCTTCCGGAAAGGACTGGCCTCCGGTGGAGAGGTAGCAGGCTCAACCTGAAGAGAAGAAGGCTTAACCATATCGGTTTGCTTAGTAGCCATGAAAGAAGAAAGAAATGAAGTGATGACGAAGAGTGTTGTTTGGTTGAATGGATGCGGAAGAGAGAGGGGAGGGGGAATTTAATTTATAGACGACGAGGGAGAAGGTTGCATGTAGGTACAGATGTAATTAAAGGAAAAGAGTGGGGACAGAGAGGGCAAATTAGAGGACCTTATCTTTTGCCTCACACGCAGATTAGTCTATATGTGTCATAAATTGAGGTGTATAGCACTAATTCTAAACTATTACACTCACTGTTCTCTTTATTTTGACCGGATTATTTAGTGGATAATCGTTTTATTATTATAAAATATCAAAAATAATTTTTTTCATAATGTTTGACATTTTACATACAATATTACAATATGTATACAAGCCGCTTAGTGTGTGAAGAGCATTTTTTTTCTGTAGGAGAAACTGATTTTTTTTTGTAAACATCATATATAATATTTTGTAAATGGTACGAGTAATTGTTCATCTACAATATAATATAAAATTTAGATTTAAAGTCTGTTTTACCTGATGTACCAAGAGAGATTGATAAAAAGAAAACAAAGAAAATTTGTGAAAATTTTCTGTATTGATGGGAGGAATTTGATGTATTTTTATACACAGAAAAATATCTGTTGTTGAATGTAGATTTTTTTCCAATAAAATTTTCGAATTGAAAGTTTTCAATTTTTTTTAAAAAAGATAAATATCCTGATTTTATGAAAGTTAAGTTATTAAAAATGGAGCTGACTTTTTTTTATTTTTTATCAATGTCTTGGGTGAATTGTACTTTGATAAATGCAAATCAATACAGTATGGATAATTCTGTCAGGTGAATATTTTAAAAACCACAATAATTCATTTATGGCAACATTTGACTTTCACATATTCATGATAAAAATGCTCTTGTATTTACTTAAATGTATTTTTCCCCCTCTTGTTGAACAACACAAACTTCCATAAAAATTCAGATCAGCAGCTTGGGAGGGGCCACTAGTTCTCAGCTAGCTAGCCTGTATTCACTTAATTGTCATCCATCAAATTTAATTCAATCCAATTAAAATACATTTACTGTCATTAATAAATTCATTTTTGTTGAATAAAAAAAATCATAAATAGAGTAAATATCAGTTCAGTTAGTTGAACCAATGTTTTTTCTGAATCGGATAAGCTTCAGATAAGGTGACTCATGTATATGTATACAGTCTGGGTTTGAGTGCAAGAAAAGGCAACATGACGAAGAGGCTTTATGTCAAAGGATCTTAGAAATTTTAAACCATCCATTAATTAACACAATTAATCATTCTGATTCACTTTTATTATGAAACAAAACCTAATAATTAATCTCTTATAATAATTCAACCCAAACAATTACTTAATTCCACGACTTTAATTACTTTTCCTATACTCTGTAGTATTCCATGGCTATTATATTCTTCTAATTGGAATCTTTGTTCAGCAGATTCACACTCACATTGGTCGCTTTTGGTCTTCAATCTTCCAATGATGGTGACCATATCTAAGCAGGTGCATTTTCTCTATGGATAAAACCAAATTCTTTATTTTGTATTTTCCAGGAAACAGAAAAATTTTGATATAACTGAGCAGAATCTTTAAGTTAAATCTACGTCTGGTTTATTAGTTTCGGAGAAAATGATTAATGCTAGTTAATCTAATCCTAATCCATCCCCAGCATTTGACCACATAATTAGAAAATCTGCCTCAACTGTTAAGTATGAACTGAGTTTGCTTGCAATATCTGGATGACTCTAACTCACTAACTACTTCTCTGATGACTCATATTTATAAGATAAGAGAGAGACCTTTTTTTTTAAAAAAAATTTTATTTATAAGTGGCATTATGCAAATCTTATATAAATGTACAATTATATTTAGGTTAAGGTACAAATTTGTTCCAAGTTTTTTTTTTTGTGTAAACTTGTCTTAGAAATTTGGACCTTAACGTTTATATCTTTTATTTATTATTACTCATCTAATCTTATTTATAGGGTATCGAGAAAATTTTTTTATATAGATGCGTAATTTTACCCTTCATTTATTATTGTATTGATTTTGTTTACATGAAGTATAATGTATATTAAATAGGAATAAAATTGAAAAGTTGTTAAATTTTGAATGAAAGTTAATAAAATTTAAAATTTTTCTTAGCCTGTATGAAATATGTTTTAAGTTATTTATAAATAGGACCAAACGAGCATGTTACTTCTAGTCTTTATTATAAAATACAGTTTGTAATTTAAATACAAGGGTTAGTATTAAATAAAAGTAAAATTTTAAAAAATATTTAATTTTAAGACAGGATTAATGAGATTTAGTGTTTTGTATTCCAGTAAAAACATGTTAAAAGTGAATTATTTACGAGATTAGAGGAGCAATTATTACAGTCAAAATATTAGTTCTCTGCAGAATCTAGAAAGATAATGGATGTGGATATATAATTAATTATTTTAAAAAGTAAAAATACTTATTTAGCAATGCATTAATGGATGTTTGTAATCCACGTCAGGATGTTTGTTTTCAGATAAAGGAGAATGTGGAAAAAGGAAACACAGGTAATCCAAAATAATATACTCCTCCGGTCCTAATTATAAGACCCAATTGACTTATTTGAAGAGATTAAGGAAGTAAGTTAAGTTGGTTATTTATAATAAATAAGTGTTGTCATTTCTAAAATATCCTTGCTAATTAAGTATATTGGTTAAAACTATCATTATTAGAAGGATTATTTTAGGAAAAAAAATACATAAATATAAGAGATAAAATGGATTGGGGTCTTATAATTAGGACCAAATAAAAAGTCGAATTGGGTCTTATAATAAGGACCGGAAGAGTATAAATATTCCAAAGTAGGAATTTGACATGTAGCATTATATCCATACCAATTAACGGGTTCTAAAGCGTAATTATTCGATTTTTTTTTAAAAAAAAGAAATTGTTCTATATTTAAACGACAAAGATGGGAAGAAGAAGAAGAAAAAAAAGTAGTGTTGTATTATTATTATTATGGGCGGTTTCCAAAGTAACTTTAATTTTCTTATTTTATTTTCAACTAAACTTTATTTTATTCGTTTATCTCGGTTTTGAATTTCATTCTTTAATTATACTTTTGTTTTTCTTAACCAAAATTTTACTATTTTAAAAACTTATCATAGTAGTTTATCTACAACGATATGTGAATATATTATTTGACTTACCAAATATTAATTTAGTGGCACTAAAAAGCCCTAAATAATTTCATAAAATTTGAAAAAATAAAATAAGAAATTATTAAAATATAAAAAACTACTATTAGTGAGTCATTATGTTTATAAATTATAAATATAAATAATGGGCTTCAAGGCATGTAGAGATGAAATAAAAAAATCTTAAAAAAAATTAAGAAAATAAGGTAGGGGAAAATAAAATAATTAAATTGAATTTTTGGCAAATAAAATACTCTAGAAAAAGGTTTTAAGAAAAAAAGGTAGGCGTGATGAAAATTAAAAGGAGGAGCGAAGTTTGGGAGGGAAGAGGTTGGGAGTTAACGCGTTGACTAAGTGGGACCCAGCGACCGACACACTCGATGGCCGAACGGGACGACGACGTCCTGACGTCATTGGTTATATCCTCCGAACTCGGACTAAAACTGTCGACCAACGGACTACGCGGATGCTTTTTTATTTTTCTAAATTATTTTCCCATTTCCGCAGATATTTCTATTTTCCTGACCTTTACGAATTTAATTAGAAAAATCTTCTATTTAAAAGTCTGAGAAAATTAATTTTTTTCTTATTTATAATTTATAATTCATATTGTTAAATTTTAACATTAATATACTATTTTATTTTTTATTATGTGAATTGTTATTTTTTTTAAGTGTATACATTAAATTCCGATAAAACACACTAATACTCGTATGTTAGAAAATGCTTATAAATAGAACTAGAAGAAGAAATATTTTCTTTCATGTGCAAAAATTGTCACATAAATTAAATTGGTGGAATTAATGGGTGAGATTTTCATTATAATGTTGAAATTATTAAATGTATGATAAATGATAAATGTAAAGGATTTATTAATTATATGTGTTGAGTAAATTAAAAATACTCATTGTTGTTCTCTACGCGATAAGTATTTAACAGGTTAATAAATAGAGACTGAGAGTCAATCCAGTGGAAGTGTGCGCATCCCAAAGGCTAATAAATAAGAGGTCGGGGAATTTTTGTGGAGAAAAACAAGAAGAAGGGAAACCGAATATTTATTGAAGCAAACAAATATCCTGAGAGAGCAAAAATCTGAGAGAGAAAAGTTTAATTTAAATATAAATTTAAAATATCAGTAAGTGCTTCTTCCCATCCTTAGTAGTTAATAATCACTCGCACAAACAAATAATTAAGTTAATTATGAAGGTAAAAATTAGTTGAAAGTAGTTACTCTTAATTAGTATTGTTATGATTCTACTCCTTTGATTGTTTTTATAAGACAGAAAAAATAAATGTTTTAGTCTTATTTATAGAGTTGAAAGATAAATTTTTTTTATGTGAATGTACAATTATATTATGTATTTATTATTGTGTTGATATTATTTTCATAGGATATAATGTATATTAAATAAGTATAAAGTTAAAAACTTGTTAAGCTTTAAAATATTGTTAAGAAAATTTAAGGTTTTTCTTGATCTCTATGAAACATGATAGAAGTGAGTTATAAATAGAAGCAGAGGAGTATTTATGAGTCATTTTCAATATGTTTCGCTAGAATCAAGAAAACCTTAAATCTCATTAACTCTGTCTTAAAATTTAACAACTTATCTGCTTTTACTCTATTTAATATATACTTCTTCCAATCTTTATTATGAGCTTCAAATAACTAATTTACAGATAATGAACAATTAGTTAAAAATAATAAATAGGTTAGAAATAAATTTTGTGTTCAAATATGTCTTTATAATAAATGAGAAAAAGGATAAAAGAGAATGTAGGAAAAAATGTGATAAGAGAGAAATAATTAAGGATAACATTTAAAAAATTACATTAAATGTTAAGACAAATCTAAATTAAAACTTATAAAATAAATCATATTTTTTTCTAAATTTAAAGTTTTTAAATAGAACCTGCAAGAATATTATTACAAGACTTCTGTCTCAATCACTCCCGTAAGTGGGAAGCAGAAGGATTATATGTGTTAAGGATAAGAAGGGGAAAGAGGTAGGAAGGGGTGTTCAACTGTTCATAATCCAAATGGGTAGCGTGTTTTGTTGAATAAAAATGCTCAAAATTAAATAGTCCTGCTAACACGCATTGACTCACAAGCCGAAAAGGAATTGAAGTGAAGTCCATTGGAGCATTTCGGATAACATCACAATCCTTCCCTCACGCTTTCACACGCATACACTCTCCGCCTCTCTGCTTCCACGTCGGTCACCGTGTGCTCCCTCTTTAATTCCAACTCCAGCGCCTGCCGTTTTTAGTTTTTACCCACTTCTTGTCCCCTCATATAATTGTAAGGGTATTTTGGTAACTTTGTTTTATTAGCAATATAATACTTCTGGTCCTAATTATAAGAGCTAATTAACTAATTTGAAGAGATTAAGGAAGTAAGTTGAGTTAGTTATTTGTCCTAAATAAATGTTGTCTTTCCTAAAATATCCTTACTAATTAAATGTATTGACTAGAACTATTATTGTTAGAAAGACTATTTTGAAAAAAATGTATAAATATGAGAGACAAAGTGGATTGGGGTCTTATATTTAGGACCAAAATAAAAATTAAACAGGATTTTATATTAAGAACCGGAAATAGTACTCTAATAATTATATATTCATATAAAAAATTTAAAAATTTTAAAAAAACGCGGGTCTCTGCTTTATAAAGAGGATGAGAGGAGCGTATGAATAGTAATAGGATAAACTAACATTTAGTACATTGTTAGATGTAACTAAGGAAAATAACAGCACGGTATTGAACACCAGGTAAATAATACTCTTCCGGTCTTTAATATAGGACCTGATTATTAGGTTAATTTTGATTCTAAATATAAGTCATATTTCTTATATTTATCAATTTTTTCTAAATTACCCATATAGATATTCCCTCAACTATAATCAAGTAAGTGATGAAGGAAGGATATTAAGAAAGATGATTATAGTATTTTAAGAAAAACATATCATATTTTTTATAATTAACTAATTTACATAACTTTCTTAATCTAATCAAATTAATTAAATAGGTTTATATTAAGGATCGGGTGAGTATCAGAATTATAAGCAAAATCAGAGGATCGAATGTATTAAAAAATAAGACTAACGATGCGGAAGAGTATTTTGCCCATTTATTTGAAAAAAAAGAGAGAACATAATTGCTGAAATATAAACAGGAATAATGTTATATACAAAAACGTGAAGCATAGGTATTACAATCAGAGGGAAGTAAGGCGATGGTTTTGGCGTAACGCACAGCTGGAGATGCTTCCAGCAGCATACGGCCGCCGCCTCCACTTGACTGACTTGGCTGCATACTTAATGAGACTTTGAACTTTCATTCTTCCACAGTTCCACTTGCGTCTTCCCCCCGGCCCTCCTTCTTTGATTTCCACATTTCTCACTTTTTTGAAATTTATGCTCCATCCTTTTCAAATCCATTCTCATTTCTTCTTCTTCTTCTATTATTTTTTTAAATTACAAGGATATAAATTAATCATATGAGATTAGTAGTCAAATCAAATTCGTAACATCTCACTTACAGAAAAGTTTTCATACCGTTAGACTACAAGATGCCAAAGTTATTGGCAAATTCATTCTCATTATTTAGTTTATTAAAACATAGTTAAATGATTTAAATATGACAAAAAAAAATGTTATACGCTTATTGATCTTTTCCCCCACCCCATACTGCATTATTAGTGTCCCCTCTGAGAATTCCAGAGAACTCCACTGGATTGAACCTGGCTCACATATTTTAACGTTCATTTGTTCAAATTTATAATGCTAATATAAACAACAAATGAGACAAATGCAGTTAGATTATGTGGAGATGAATTATTATTGAATACTAAGTTAGGAGTTTAGTAGTTGCAACTTGCAAGTTGCAACTTTTCGTGATTCAAGAAACCGTACAATTGGAGACAAAATATATAACTAGATGCAACTTCCCCTTAAAACTATCCAAACAAGATATGCAGTGGAATATTGGCCCAGAGGTGTGTGTATATATATTACTTTTGGTCCTTAATATAAGAGTTAGTTAATTAATTTGAGTAGATTAATAAAATTTATTAAGTTAGTTATTTGTAATAAATAGTTGCTATCTTGCTTTGTAATTATATGTATTAACTACGACTATTATTTAATAGAACATTTAATATGTGCAACTATTATAATAACCATTTTAAAAAAATAGATAAATACAACAAAAAAAATGAATTGAGATCTTATATTTAAAACTAAATTAGATATCAAACTAACTCTTATATTAAGGATCAAAAGTAGTATATAATATTCATCTGTGGAATTCTATATTTATATTTTCCTCTATTCTAAAGGTAAAAACTAGATAACTGATAAAAACATGTTTTGGATTTCTAAAAACATCTCTTCTAATAATTTGCACCAGATACTACTTCATTCCCCAATGGAAAACCCCCATATGCACTCAATATTGGAGAATTTAGAAAAAAGAAAAGGACAAATTAAAATGGTTTGAAATGTTACATTTATAATTAAAATGCAAACTTACCTATTACCTCTTATATTTAGATTCGAATGATGTATTATTTATGAGAAAATAGCCTCTCCACTTCCATCCATTTCTCGTTTTAATCAAAAGATTAAAATTTAAACGGTGCATATTTTATATTTTATACAATTATAAATAAAATATTAAATTATTGCATAGAAGTATACGTAGTTGGTTTAGATTTGAATAAATATATATATATATATATTTCTTAAGAAAAGAAATATTGAATGATTTAGTAATTGAAAAAAATCAAACCAGATTCCTGGTTTGAAATTTGCGTAATCAGCACAATTAGTTTAAGTTGATTCTCTGAACAACCTCCGTGACCTGTGTTATTTATTTGACTCCTTCATCATCATTTGAATTTAGATCAAAATTTACTGATTTTTTTTTTTTCAAAGGACTAGCTAGAGGATCGTGACATATATTAATTAAATGTGTCAATAAAAGACTTCAATCATTGAGATTATTAAAATTTTGACAACATTTTTATCCTGGAATGTTATTTGTACTGTATATACATATATTATATATGAATATTTTAATGTGAACACATTCTTAACAAGTTTTTCTTAAAAATAATAATTAATAAGTAATTTTCTTGTATTAATTAATGCATTCCATGCGTTTTATTGACCGAAACCACTTGACATGTGAACTTATTTTGTTGGTATATTGCGACAAATAGTCAACTTGCCATACCTATTCATCTCCCAATTATTTGATCATGTTCCTGTGTGTATTATTCTAAATCAATTATTTTATCATCTACTGCCTCCAGTCCTAATTATAAGATCTTATTTGTAATCTATAAACGATGTCTTATAATTAGGATCGGAGGTAATACAATATAACGTTCAGCTGTTCATTTAAAACTTCTAATATTTTTTGAATATGTTTTTATTTTGTAGAAATCACACTTAGCTTCCAGTTTCTCACTGCACACAAATCAATTTTTTTTTCATAATTCATCAAAAATTTGATTGGAAAAAATTCTAATTACAAAATTTATTACCTAAAACTACTTGAAAATCCAGATTTTTGGGCCGGTGCAACTCATTTTTAAACGGCACAACTCATTGATGACACAAGATTCCTTTTAAATAGAGACTCATTGTGTGCTTGTCACCCCTCCTCCTATTTTTCCAGTAGGATGCGGATGATGAGGGAAATTTTTTAGTTTGTTTTAGTGTTTTTAGCTTGTACTGTTTTGTTAAAGTAATACTACCTCCTGTCCTTATTATAAGACCCCGTTTGACTTTTTGTTTGGTCCTAATTATAAGACCCCAATCCATTTTGTCTCTCATATTTATGCATTTTTTTCCAAAATAATCCTTCTAATAATGATAGTTCTAGCCAATATACATAATTAGCAAGGATATTTTAGGAATGACAACACTTATTTATTACAAATAACTAACTTAACTTACTTCCTTAACCTCCTCAAATAAGTCAACTGGGTCTTATAATTAGGACCGGAGGTAGTAGTATCCAATATTAATATATAAAAAAAGGCACAACTCTTCTTCATTTGTATGCAATAATAACAATCTCTCTTTCGCTTGGCATATAGTTGAAGATGTGTTTTGTGCTGATTAAGATAAGTCGCACCTGAATTCTGAAACAAATTTCATATATTTTTGGACAATAATAAAATTTATAATAAGGGACTTTTCAGCAATTTTCTCATAAAAATTATTATTTTAATATAAAATTGTCAAGAAAAAGTCTTTGATCACATAAAATCACGTTTTGCTAATTTTTAATTATATCTCATCCCCAGTTCCCCATATCTAATGAAACAATGAAAAATAGAGAAATTACTGTCAAATTCCAAATAAAAGTTAATTATTTCCTCATCAGTTCCATTTACAAGTAAAACTTTAATACTCACACATCAAACGTTAATATTTGCAAGTGGGTAATTAATCTTCATTTTAAGATTTACATATAATTAATTCTCCCATACTAAAAAAAAGTACACATGGGGTGAATGGAATATAATTATTCATTAAAGATGAGAACAAGTTACTATTTAATTAAGTGAGAATCAATATCAAATGTGCGTAAATTAACATCCGTGCATTTCATTTCATGCACGGCCTGACAGCAATCGATTTGATATTTAGAGTTAGGCATTTTATTCTGATCGTACAAAATATATATGAAGGATCGATTCCTTAAACCAAAAAGTCTGAAAAATTTATTACTAAAACCTAAATGAGAGAATCAGTCAAGTCCTACGAAAGGAAAATAATTATTATAATGTCCTAATAACAATTTGAAGAATCTATAATAACAAGTTTTTACAAGTTCTAAAATAGAAAATGACAACTTTTAGGATTTGTTTTGTAATTTTTTTTAGGATCTCATTATAATTCTCTTAAAATAAATTTCAGTTAAAGCTTAGTAGAAATTTTCAAAATAATTTAAGCACCAAGAAAACATGCAATTGCATTTTATTCTGATCGTACAAACCAGAAGAATCGATGCCTTGAAAAAGTCAGAAACATATTGCACATAAAAGTAAAACCCAAGTAAATATGTAATATCAATCAATCAAAATAAGAAGACATTTAAGGAGTTTAGAAAGTGATTAATTAGTTCAAATTAACAATTGATTCATACAATCACTTCTAAATACAATAATCCCAAAATTGACTCACCTTGGCTCCTTTAAAATGATAAAACTGAAATTAAGAGCGATATATCACATATGCTATATTAAAAAGAATAAATTATCCATAAATACTTCTTAGAAATCTTATTGCTTATAGGCACTCGAATTTGAATACGGAAATTTTTAAAGTATCGTTATTTTCGGCGTGGAAAAAATATATCAGATACTTATAAAAAATAAAACTTTCAAATAGGTAAACTTATGGACAATTTTCCCAATTAAAAAAAACAAATTCCAATTAAACTCGAAGAAATTTTTCTTGTTAATAATTCAAACAGCAACAAAACATGCAATTATACATACAAAATTCTCGTCTCTCTCTCCTCCTTCTTCTCTGTGTTCAAAATTCAAACCCTAGGAGACAACTCAATAACCATATATAGCAGCAGCAAGAGCGACACAACACATACACATGTTTTTGATAGTGGCAAAGTTTTCACAATGACACAAACACACATATATATTCCAATAAAATTGGTCTGTGTTGTGAGTTTCGTCAAACATTGATGTGCACATGAGCCCTTTTTTTTTTTGTTTGGAAGTGTTTGTTATAACACAAATTCTCTTGTGTGTGTGTGTGTGTAGGTCAGTTGTGTGCACTATGAGAGGTAAAGAAGGAGCCAAATAGAAAGCTCATGAGACACAAACAAGTACACAACACCAAGCATGCTATAATGCTGAATCAAAGAAAGAAAGAAAGGGACCATTGTCCATTCAGAAACATTATTAGAGGTCAATATTATTTACACTCATAAGAGAATTCTCATATACATGATTGATGGCCACATCGATCGTACAGCGACATTTAAATTCGATCTCTTTCACATTACTGTTCTTCGATTTTTCCTCTTTCTCATTATGTTGTTTTGGCATGTGTATTGACTTTTAATTCCCCCACACACTTTCGTCTCTAAGTGGGACTTTTCTACTTCATCATCTCTGTCGTTCTTCTAAGTTACCAATAACAGAGTTGGTTTTTGGAAACAAACCTTTCATATATGTATTATATATATTGTTTCCCTGTTTAAAATTTGGTATACATAAGTTGGTTTTAACCAGTTAATATAGGCGGGAAATTGTCCCCATAAAATGACCATACGTTTAAAACCCTGTGCACATGTCATTGGATCAAGCTCTTCTCTTATATTCCTTCGAATCAAATTCTGATATCTGTGAGACATGCGTGAGAGATCACAGAGAGAGAGAGAGAGTGACATTTCACTATCTAGGTATCGCTTGATTAACTTTTTTTTTTTTTTTTAAATTTGATGTCGGCTATAAAAGTAACTAGCCATTTAGATATGCTATGGTATTATAATTTTGGAAAAAATCATTATGAGGTCTCAAGAAACAAATATAATCACTAAAAAAAATCTCATAACACGTAAGCATTATATAAACTAGCTGTTATTTTCAGTACCAAAACTTGACATCACATGTCATTTACTTGTTGTGAGATTTCTTTTGTGATTACATTCCTTCTTTAGATGATATATTTTTCCTTTGATTTTTGAGAATAAAGGGTGATATCCAATTGCTTTTTAAGTCAGATTTGGAGCTTTTGGAACTTTTGGCTTCAAAAAAAAAAAAAATCGATGGGTTTATTTATATGTCAATGCTTACATACACTCAACCCAATTTAAATTAATCAAGGTTCAACGTATTCTTTTTAGAGATTAATCAAGACCTAATTTACAAATGTGAGATTTTTCTCGATGCAATGTCTATAATAAAGGGTTCGATATTTTAAGC
Source organism: Neltuma alba (assembly GCF_004799145.2). Classification (NCBI taxonomy): domain Eukaryota; kingdom Viridiplantae; phylum Streptophyta; class Magnoliopsida; order Fabales; family Fabaceae; genus Neltuma; species Neltuma alba. The sequence goes on along the minus strand of NW_021634426.1, from coordinate 15,581 downwards.
AAGTTTAGGTTTTAATATCTGTCCTTTATGTGTTTACCCGCCTCATCAATTATTCCAAGTCGCAATTCAATGCATCTTCTAGAAAAGAAACCAAGGAGAACTACGTTAAAAAAATGAGGTTTTTCTATTCATAATTAAGAAAAATATGTATAGAGATGCTCGAAAATCTCACACCGAAAGTACCAAAAATTAACTACGAAGAATATATTTGGGAATTCACGAATGGCATTGGAGATTACAGTATAAAGAAAAAAGGACAAATATAGATAAGACAGAATCCAAATTTTAATAGTAAATGGATATATAATATATAATTTTCATCCAATAATTTAACTTCCTGCTTACATCATATTAAAAGCGAAAAAGTGCGCGGAATATTATGAAAACACTAAAAAATTAAGAATCCAAAAAACTGTATACATGAAGTGATCATAAAGGTACAAGTATTTAAGTGCTAAACGAAAAAGAAAGATTACATGAAAAGACTAAATAGGAGACATCTAAAACTTGAAGAGAAGAACTCAATTCACATTCCTTCCCCCCACTTCTAATGTTCTCCATTTGGGTGTTTTTTGTCCACATCCCCCCACACACGAAATCCTCATAATTAGGCATACATACATACATATATATAAATAATTAGACCCTTAATGTGTGTTGGTGTGTGAGAGAGATTTTTTAACATCTAGATAATCCTCTCTCTGAGCTAGAGAAATTTGTTGGTTACAATAAATGTGACTTGATATTCCAAAAATATCATTATGTTATGTTAAGTTATATATATATATATATCAATTTTTAATTAGGTAAATCAATTTAGAAAAAAATAATAAATATAAGAGACAAGTGAATTGAGGTATTGTATTTAGAATAAAATCCAACACTTCAAGCTTTTATATTAGAGAGTGGAGAGAGTGTATATATATAGTTAGTTACTTTTCCAAAATTTAATAAAAAATTTCAAAATTTCAAATATGGGGAGTAAGTAATTTTAAATCTATATATAAGAGCGTAATTAATGACAAGAATAGAAATGATATATTCAAAGCTAAGTAAAATTGTGAGAATAAAATATAATTTTTATGGTTCTTTCTGCTCCACAGTGCGCTAACTTTGTGAGCCACCAGCATATGCTAATGCTCTTTTTCACGTCGATCATGTAGTTTAGTGGGGTTACAACTTACAAGTGTTGAACTTTATATTGGCTTTTTGGATTTATTTTTAGATGCATATATAATTGAGGTAGGAAAAGATGTTGGCCAACAAAATTGAAATAGAAAAGGATATGAAAATGTATTAAAAAATAAATATTCTTGAAGGTGGTAGTCTTTTCTGAAAACTGTAGACATATATGTTTGCTGCCATATATAGATTTATGGATAGCACACAAAGTTAAATTTTCTTTTGAAGTTTTGATTCCCAATAAAAATTGTAAAGAATATTTTTTTAAAAATCAAATTTAATTTGTGGTCTTATGTAGATATAAGTTGCTTCTCTCTATGGTTATTTTCTCTCCTGCCTGCAATTATTCAACAATGACATAAAGATTAAAATACCAAGTGGAGAATCTCATGATTGGGCTCTTCTCGTATCCAAGTATCCAATTCTTCTCTGCACTTTGTTTCTTTCTTCTTCTGAAAATTAATAATAATAATAATAATAATAATAATAATAATAATAATCTCTTGTAATTACGTCTCAATAATTAGCTCAAATCTTACTCTTTTGTCCACGTACTAGCTACATAAGCCTATGCAGGGTAGACTGGAGGTAACAGTTGAATATACTGTTAAAGTCACTATTACAAATTGATTAATAATTCTTTTCCTCATCTTTAGGTACCTACCTAGCTACCTAAAATTAAAATTTATAATTTTACGTAGTTCCATCATAAAATTTTTTGTGGCCCTTTTTAAATGCCAGAATACATGTCAAACAAAAATATAAAGTTTCTGTGTGTGTGGGGATCTCTATTTCGGTCAATATCGGGTATATTTACAATAATGATAGAATATTTTATGATCGAAATGATAATAAAGTGAAGGAGAATTTAAATACAGGGACACATGCATGTGTATATATTTCAGTTCAAGTTAAAATAGAACTACTAGTGGAGAGAGGACAAATCTCTCTCTGTCTCTCTCTATCTCTATATATATATAGTATATATAATATAATGGTGGACCCGTGAGAGATCTGGATACCTGTGAGGCTGTCATAGTTATATACCTTCCATATTCCATCTCCAATTTTGGCCTACAATATGAGTCTCATAATATGACTCCAGTTGGTCCATACATTTTTATATTAAATCTAATTTAATTAGGGTTAAGGTGCGTCCAGCACCCCGAATTATTTACTCAGGTGCGTCCAGTGGCCTAAAGTAATTTTGGGTACATCTAGTGTCCTAAACTAATTAAAATGATGCGTCCATATCCCAAGCTAATAGAAATGTTATGTTTAACCATTACTTTTCTAACTCAGCTTAAAGTTGACTCCAAATATTCTACATGGTAGACACATGGGCACCCGATGTGTATTATTCTTACTCAAAAGTCAATTTATTTAGAAGAAGAGGAAGGAAATAAATTCAATTTTGAGTAAGAATAATACACATCAAATGTCCATGTGTCTATCATTTAGAATATCTGGGGTCAATTTTAAACTGAATCAGGAAAGTAATGGTTAAACATAATATTTCTGTTAGTCTAAGATATGGACGCACCATTTCAATTAGTTTAGAACACTGGATGCACCCAAAATTACTTTAGGCCACTGGACACTTGGGTAAATAGTTCAGGGTGCTGGACGCACCTTAACCCATTTAATTATAATAATAATAATATTATTATTATTTCTCTAATCCAAATATTATTGTGACTATATGATTAATCTCTGGATTCTTCCCACCATATGCCCACTACCATCTCTATGCCTTTCATAATTATATTATTCTTTTGTTGACTTCACTCCATCATTATGTACTGTTGATATTCAAATCTCTCTCTCTCTCTCGAACCCTGATCTTATAAGGGTAAGACCCAATCTTGCTTTAGTTTCTCACTTTCATGCCCTAAAGATCAAAGGCTTCGAAGCCTTCTCTTCCTCTCCTTTTTCCACAAATAACGCCAAAAAACTTTCGCATGCGTTCATCTCTTAACCACTTATTTCCTCAAGTCCATGCATGAACTATAACTTACTACCTACATGCCAATTATTTCACTATCTAAGGCTACATATATTCCATAGCTTCGATCAATCAAGGAGTAAACAATAATTGTCTTCTTATTATATTTACTACTCCCTCCGGTTCTTAATGTATTTAACTAATTTAAGTAGATTGAAAAAGCCTGATAAATTAGCTAATGATAACAAATGTAACTTGATATATTTTGATATATGCCCTTAAAATACCTATGTGTAACATCATATTACAAGTTTATAAGTTAGTTAAATTAGTTTAAGAAAAGTTGATATTAAACATGGAAGATAAATAAAGTTAACTAAGACTTTTTATTTAAGATCAAATTCAATACTCCAATGAACTCGATTTATATATTTCATGGCTTACATTATACGCATATCAATGGTACTTGGCTCTCATTGCTCGTAAAAATATTGTTACAATCTAGATGAGATTCTTATCATTCACCAAAAAGTGTGAGCGTGTGTGTTTTAAGTATTTACAAAGAGAGTTAAACGAAAAAAATGAGATAAAAGAATATAATATAAAACACTAAAAGTCTGATGATTCACTTTGAAAACGGGAGAGATATGCGGCCGACATGTTAATTAGACAATTCAAAATTGGCTTTGAAATACAGATTTTGAAGATTAGGTTTAATTTACACAACTTGTTATGTAAAATGGGGATTTTGGATTCTGTTAGGTTTAAGTCAAGTTTTGTCCACGTACCCTCCCCACGTACATCATCATGATGAAATATGTGTGTGTCTATATATATGTGTGTGTGTGTGTATATATATGAATATAGACACATGAGCTTGAATTTTTACAATATTTGAAAATTAAAAAAATTAAGAAATGATGAGAAAACCAAACACAATGATTAAAGAGAACCGCACAAGTCTTATTCATGGAGAAGAAAGTGAGAATTCAGATGGAACATGGAAGGTATATGTACCCTACTTGCAACTATATATATTGCTACACTTATTGGTGGACCCCCTCCACCATTGAATATGGTTCTTGTTTGTTTTTTTCCGCAAAAAAAAATTCCAACTTCAATAAATAAAATTTTTGTCATAAGAAGTTCGGTAAAGTTAAAAAACATCTTCACAGGTGAATAATATGAGATTCAGCACCTCTTAAATAAAGTTATCAACAAAGTTTAAATCTTAGATGAAAAAAAAATTATACTTGGTGAGCTTTTTCCCTATCGTGGTAATGATTAGACTTAAATTTAAATTAATCAGCAGTAGTAGTATTTGATATAAAATAGTTCGGCATAAAAGTTCTTGTGTCTCACGACATGTTACTATGTTAGTTGACTTTGAAACGTATGTAACTATACAAAAATGTTACTTCTTTATAGTAAAACCTAATTAATTAATTTGAGTAGGCTAATCATGTTAGTTAATTTAATTAATATGATGTTGTTTTTCAAAAATATCCCAAATCTTCTTTAATTTCCTCCCTCTCTCTCCTAACTTGATTATTGTTGAGAGAATATAATAAGTTAATTCTAAAAAAATTAATAAACATGTTAAATATGTTTTATATATAGCATTAATTTTAACTTCCTAATTAGGTCCTACATTAAGAACTGGAAGAGTAACTTATTATCAGAGCTTAGCATTAATCACACTTAAATTTGTCACTTTAACCTTGGGATCAACTTATCACGCAATTATATAATCGTAATTAATCCTCTAATTGATGTAGGATTTCAAAACATCCAATACTTATTTCATGGGGGAAAAAACATTTGAAAAGGCTGATAAGTTATTTCCATTTCGTGTTATAAGACCCACAATCGGATAAATTTTCATCAATAAAATTTTTTAGCTGAAATCCCACATTGAATATAGACTTGATCATGTTAAATTAATGAAATCTAATTATTAGCCCAAACTAACAGTTGTGAAGGGAAAAATCCATAATGAAGTTACACACGCACGCACGCACGCACTTAAATAGGTAGTATTTCATTTTCGATCGTATTTTAATTTTCTCAATGAAATTTAATTTGTGAAAAGGATTGCTTCTATAATTAATATCACCGACGCACAAAGGATCGATTGATAAATTAACTAAACCAATTATGTATAGTTGAATTGTGTTTTCATATCTCCAGGTTCATTATACTGTGGATCTTATTTTTCATACATACTCTTTAATTTTATTTTATTTTATATATTCTTTGATGTATACATTCTCTCTAACCTCATAATGATCTGATGGGACACTTGTCATCTTTTAAATCTGTATGCAATTTATTCAGAGCTATGAAAGCTATACGCAATTTATTCTACGTTTTCGGATCGGCTCTCTTAGTTATAAGGTTGCAAGAAAACCACACAAAAAAAAAAAAAAAGCTTTGGAAAGATAGAAAAATTCTAATAAAATCTAGAAAATTGTGTCTGTCCAGTTAATAAATTATATTTTTTCAAGTTCACAAGAATTATGGTGCTCCATCGTTTTTTCCCCCCCTGGTCAATATCATTCATTTTCAACATTTATACACTCATATTTTTATAGTAAAAATCATGTTAAAATTTAATTTAAATTTTTAATTGAAATAAGAATTTGACCTATTTGTCAGCCGAATATATTCATCCTCGTTGTTATTAATCTTTTTATTATGTAAGGAGAACTTGATCAGTTCTTTGTTAATCATACTTCTCTCCCCATTCTTGTAAATGGAGCTCCTTAGTTGATGTCCACATAATTTTTTTTCAATGCTCTTAATTGGAATTGTTTTGTCCGTGGGTGATCAATTTTTGTTTTAATTACTTTTAAGTATAATTTTGTATGGAGCTGGTTTAATTTCTTTACATATGTGTTTAAAAATAAAATGCATTTTAGTCAAAAAATTTTACTCTATCTAATTTTTAATATAAAAACAAGATAATTAATTTATAAATATTAAAAAATTTAGTTAAATTAACTACTTATAATAAATGTGCATTAAGACTCCTTCTCCATCAAAATTTTCTTAATAATACGATTAATCATTATCAATATGGGCAGTTTAAAAAAATTTATAAATATAGGAGATAAAATAGATTGAAATTTAATCGTTTAACTAACTCTTATGACTGCGGGAAGCATTAAACTAAACTATATATATAGTATGCCTCCTTTTGATTTTTTTTTAAAGATACAAAAGTTTAATACAACCTAAAGCAAAGTTGTAATATATTGTATATTATAGGCTAAATCTTAAAGCCTACTCACACTTCCATTATAAGCTTATGGAAAATCATTATCAATCCCCCACCATAATTCAAGCGCATTATTAGGAGAAGAGAAAAAGATAAGGTATGATTTTTGCATACATGTTTATTATACTTCTTCAATATACTACCAACATTTATAAGAAAGCCCCACAATATTCTGTGCAATGTAGTAATGTACGTAATTATGGAATCTGAAATTATTTTTTCACAAAAATAAAAATAGTAAAAAAAGAAGTTAGTGAAAGAATAAAGTACCAGACTTAATTAAACATACAAAACAATGTTAAAAAAAAAAGAGTTTGAATTTGAACTGAAGAAAAAAGAGCGAAGAAGAGTAAAAGTGTTACTCTACTACTTTTTTTTTTTTTTGGAACTTTTTTGGTGTGGTTTGTTTTTGGAAATTTTTTATTGGTAAAAGAAAAGGAAAGAAAGAAAAAGGTGGTAAATGAAGCGGGTGGGAGTTGGTGAAACAACGTGTTGCGTTGTGGGTGAGATTACAAGAGGGCCCCATGAGAACGCGCCACGTCAGAATGAGTGTACGAGTACGTGGCAGGCTCCCACTCAAGATTCAGATATGTGGGGTTTTGGTCGGTGAGGGTTGACGTGGAATCCTCCCATTGGCCCACAGCGTTTGTTATACTGTGGACCCGCATCCTCCTTTGACCCCATACCTTACTAATTTTTTTGACACCTTCCTCTTCTTTTACACACTCTTTTTTTTTAAAGACAGTTCTACACTCTTTTTCTTCCTCGTTAGTCGTTAACGCGGAAACGAAGATATCTCTCTCTTTTTAAAAAAAAAAAAAATGGGGAAATTGCAAAAAAAGACCTTGGAATTGCAAAAACGCAGATAGGGACCCTTGACAACTTCACTATGGGTTTTGACAAGAATAATATGCCCTGAAGTTGTCAAAACCCATAGTGAAGTTGTCAAGGGTCCCTATCTGCGTTTTTGCAATTCCAAGGTCTTTTTTTGCAATTTTCCCAAAAAAAATTCCCCAAAGTGGCCGCGCAAAAAGTAAAATATCAAACGTGCATGTGTTGCATTTTTTTTTAGGGAAAATTAGGGAGAAGGACCTAAAAAAGTTAGTATTTATTAAGAGGGATCTTAAAAATTGTAATTAATTTGAAAGACCAAAATTAAAATAAAATTTTACAATTACCAAATTATCCATTGTCAAATCCCTATATTATCTCCAACACCCCTCCTATCTCAATTTGATGATTAATTATCAATTGAACTTGATCTCTCTCTCTATATCTCTTTTTGATGCACCTAAAATTTTTACCAATAGCAATTATCTTGTTGGAAATCCAAAATAAAGAAGATAAATTAAAAGAAATCAACTAACAGACTATTGATTGGACGGTATATATATTCCGAAACATTATTTGCCCTCTTTTAGTTTATTTGTACCAAATGTTTTTTAATTTTCTCATGGCCTCTATATAAAGACTTTTTGGATGAATATAAAAGTATATATTTGTACCTTCATTCAATCCCAACTATACATGCATATGAACACAATCACACTATCTATACAAAGCTTCTTAGATGAATATAAATATAGTTCTGTGTTAACCAAAATATGAAAATCAAGTAAATAGTACATCTTAGTAACCTAAGCTTCACTAATAATTTTTCCAACCACATCAGAATGAGGGGCAAAATCACAGTTGCGCAAGCTGAAAATTTTTCTAGCCATATTGGAATGAAAGGCTGGTAGATGTAGATATGAATGACTGAAAAATAGGACTATATTTTTTGTTAATTGCTGTATTTAGTTTTTAATTTTAATGGGGGCAGTTTAGTAATTATCAATTTATATTTCAATTGATAACTGATAGTTAAATATTGAGATGGGTCTTAAAAATAATGTAAGGATTTGGTCAAGGATAATTTCGTAATTGTAAATTCATATTTTAATTTTTGGTCCTTCAAATTAATTACAATTTTTAAGATCCCTGTCCATAAATACTAATTTTTTTAGGTCCTTCTCCTCAATTTTCCCTTTTTTTTTATAAATATTATCAATGTCATTTTAGTTAATTAATTTAATTTAATGGTAATTAAAAGCATATTGATGAAACTGAGACTGATAATGGCAGATCATTTATTTGTGTGTATTTACGTAAATGCGGGTTTATGTTTTTGTCTTTCGAATAATTTATATTTTAAATGTATCACATTAAAATGAATTTTTCTGAAAAACAAATCACATTTTAAGGATTTATATCCTGGGAATCCTGTGGTTTGCAAGTCTCTCTCCTGGGGATTGAGCGACGAATAATAAGAGAGAAACAGATATGGAGGTGGTCGGTTCTACCTAACAAATAGCATGTATTCTCATCCATACATCTATCCCCACCTTATTGGATGATTAAATTTGCAAGAAATAATCCCAATTGATGGCCCATACTCTACCTTCTTTTTAATTTACATTATTTGTAAAAATTTTAATTAATTAAATCGTAATATGTACATAAAGCTGACATAAGCATCGCAAAAATAATTAAGCAAAATTATTCCATTATTTTTCATAAAGATGCTTGTTAAGTGAGAAGTGGGGAGGAAGTTTAAAAATGAACATTGTCATTTTCTAGGTTATATATATATATTTAATTTTTATAATATATAAACATTGTATATCATCAAAATCATTCCATACATATATTCAAAATAAGTATTATCTGCTGATACAAAAATAATAATAATTTTTCTCACTAATCACCTTATAGCCTAGTGACACGAAGGTTTCTCTAATATCAGGCTATTATTAGTTTCTACTCCTCTCTAATTAAAAAAGAATAATAAAAAAGAGATTAATTTTTCCTCAAACACTACTGTAGAAGGCAAAAAGGTAATTTCCTGCAGATAAAATTTACGTATACTCAACACATAAGGGATGGAAATCAAATTATGAATCAATTGCTGAAAAGATGAGAATATCCATATCACTCATACATTATCGTTTTGTAATCACTTAAGTTTAGACTTTAATTTAGAGCCAATCATCTGACTTCATCATTATAATCCCTGAATAATGTATTTGAGGTTAAGAATAGGTTGCTTCAATCTCAAGAACATATCCCTATTAAATATTACCAGAGAAGCTTAATTATATTGAATATACACATATATTAACCAATATCAGTAATTAAAATCCCGTTTCACAAACGCGTACGAAATCAACTTCTTCAAAATTCCGAATTTAATAGCCGTCAAATACTGTTTATTACCGCCAAGTACAAACGTGTTCGATTCATTTACTAATGAATATCCATTAAGCTGTTATCCATTCTTCTTCCTTCTTCCCTCTTTCCTTTGTCTTTTACTTTCAGAATGATTAGGACAGGCAAACGCATTGCCACCACATAATAATAATCAGATGGATCAACCAAAACCAACTATCTGTAACGAACATGACCAACGTTGGAAATTAAATCCCCGAGAAAGCGAGAGAAAATATGGGAAACAAACAAGAAGAAGGCAAGTGTTCAAATCTGAGAGAAAACCCAACATTTAATGCAAAGCCTTTTGTACGTTGATGACAGTTAAATTTAGCTTTCAATTCCTTCAAGTCAGTCATATATCGTTCGTCTTGGATATATATTATATAAACTGCGTTGTTTCCTTTCTTTCCAACATATCCTATTTGTCTTAAAACCTAATATATGCCACCTCATCACCCTCTTGAGCATATAGGTCGGCAAGCAATGGATAAAGATGAAGAAGCTTCATTTCTGTGTCGGTTTCTCGATACTTTTGGTTGTTTCTTTGACTATGCGTCTCTAAGGTTGTTTTTGCATTCTTCAGATTAATTTGCCTAAAAAGTCAAGTATTCGGTGGGCACTACTCTTAGCTAATGATGTAAGCAAACAAATTTTATCCTTAAGCTGTTCATTTTATTATACTGAGGATGTTGTTAATTTTGAGAATATATAGATTAACTTTCAAACCTAAGTCTTGGAAGTTATTCCTAGTCCATTTAGGTTTGATTTGTGCAGTTGAGAGTAGGGTTTTTCTTTTTTTAAATGTCATAACTAGTCCATATAAGTGGATAATAAAGATTAATATGACACGTCATTGTTTTTAATTAAAGTATAATTCATGTCCTCTCGTCAGTAGGAGATCAGAGTTAACATTCATGGTTCTCCTTCAAAAAAGGTTGAACCTCCGAGAATCAAACGAACAAAATGGTACAGTTTTCCCAAAAAACACTTTTGGGATCTCAAAAAGATAAAAATAAATTATCAAAGATAATTTTCTGGTCCTATTTAATTATAAGGCATAGAAAAAGTGTTATTTTGTCCCGTTAAATTTTTAACATGAATTTATTTTTTATCTTTTATTTATTATTGCGTAGATCATTATTTTTATGAAAAGTATACCACTCTATTCTTATGTATAAATCACTTGTAGGAAAAAAAGTTTGCTCCTAAATATAAGTTATTTGTAGTGTAATTAATGAGCCTTTTTCTTTCAATTTATCCCTAACAAATAGGTGAGAGAAAATATAAAACATATTTTTAATATCCTTTCTTTTAATAAGGGCAAATGTGAAAAAATTATCAATTTGATGCATTGCTTGGTTTGCTAACTCGATCCACAAATGACTTGTAAATGAAAAAATTATGATATATATTATATAAGGATAAAATTAGAAAGTTGTTAAACTTTAATTTAATGCAAAATTAACAAGGTTTAAGATTTTTTTTTTTTTGGTTATCATGAAAGTTATGGAAGATGTCTGAGTTCACTTATAAATATAAAACCAAAGGAGTATTTTGTATCACTAAACCGTTTACTTTAGTTTGAAAAGTTACAATATGACATTCTTATTGTTACAAAGTAATTTTATTTGCCTATGATTTTGTAGCTAAGGTGCATGAACACTCTTTTATAAGTGAATATTGTGAGTTCTATTTTATTTATAACCCATGTGATTAGTGTTTGTGCCTTTAAATTAAAAGAAAAATAATTTTATCTAAGATCATAACAAATTAAATTAGAGCCTCAATGCGCCTCCAATATGACATTGTTTAAACATATATGTATACATACATACATATATATATATATCAATGGTAAATTTCTTTTCCCCCCGAGAATTCTGGAGAAAGATTGTCAATTAAACTTTTAAAATCGGTCAATATTGTGAATCGCAGATCCCTAAACGTCATTTTTTTTCTTCCAATTACCCTTCTTTTCTCAATGTGAAACGATGATTCAAAGTTGGACCAGAAATTAATTAGAAACCGTTAAGGATAATATAATTAAACTAGAAGAATCCAATGGACAATGGTTCTGTGACTGGGCTTGTGAGCAATTAATGATTTCTCAATCTTTTCTTTTGACTATTTAGTTTGTTTAGTTGAAAAAAATGGATGATTAGTTAAGTGCACATGTTTCTTTATTTCCAGGGAACACTACTTTCAGCAACCTTTTTTAATTAGCGTAAATCATTAATTTTCTTCTTCCAGATGATGCTTTTCAATGCAACGAGAAAAATGATTCCGGTGATCGGAAAAAAAAAATTTAGAAGTTATTCCTCTAAGTCGAATAAATAATTAATAACGCACATATTATTGACGTGCATGCTTCTTTTTTTAAAATTATTGATGGGTGTATCGAAAGGTTCAAAGATAATTGATATCTCATTGAAACATTAGGATAGAAATTACTGTGAAAAAAAGTCAGTTGCATTTTCCCTCTGGGAGTAGAAAAATCATGATCAGGATAACAGACCCAAAGCTATGAACTTGGGGGTAGGAAATCGTGATCGAGATAGCAGACCCAAAGCTATGAAACTTAGATGTGGTATTTTGTCGAAATAAAATGGCCGGCCCTACCTTACTGTTTTCTTTTAGGTAATTTAACTTGAAATAGAGGGGGATTGCACCACACAAAAATCTTTTTAATATAGTTTTCAACATCTTGTCAATTGTAAATATTAAAGAGAAAGTTCATTCAAGATTTTATACTCATAAATAAAAATAAAATGTAAATATAAATTTTAATATTTTGAGTTAAAAAATGATGTCAAATTCATTTATATGTATTTCCTCAAAATCAATATGAAATTAAAAAAAAAAATCGATGAGGAAATTCGTTATTCTCAAGCCACAAATGCAACCTTTTTTCATTGCTTTTCAATTTTTCTTCACATGGTTCATTATATTGAACCGTCATATGCAATTTTTTCCTATTATAAATATGCAATTTTATTTTTATTTCTTAAGTATATTTTCACTTCATTTTAATAAGTAAAATTCATATCCCCTCCTACTAGATATTAAGCCATTGAAGACCACGACATTCATCCGATTTAACCCTCTAATTGTTTGATTTACAATAATTAGAAAACTTATAAGTTTTTAATCTCGAGTCATAATACAATTAGAATTAGAAAAATCAATACTCTTTAACCACCAAGTTTATACGTACTTAATAATATATGACCCTGTTTCACACAAGAAGACGGGCAATAATCATGATGACCCTTCTATTGCCAAGAGTTGTGAGAAGAGTACCTATTAGAGCATTATGTTAAGATTTGTATGAGGTATCTGAGAGGCTATCCTGACCGTAGCAAGGATACATTTTCTTCCATGCAAAGCTAAGATAAGGGGTACAGCACCCCTTATATGAATAATGATAGGTTGAGGCATCTCAAGGGTAACATATTGTTTAGCTACGGATGGAGGAAGACCACATTGGTTTAGACGGGAACTTTGGACTAACTAACAGAAGGAGTAGATCTGGTGACAATGCTACGATGCTAAATTCAGTGAAAGAATTTGGATGATGATGATTTTATTATTATTATTCCGTTTTGAATCATTCTAATGGACTTCAGATGGGATTTAAATTTCTTTGATAGTTCCTATGATCCTTAGTTTGATGCTTTTTTTTATGAACCCTAATTAATACCAATAATATATAAGAGATAATTAACATTTTCTTTCAAAGTATAAATGATCTCTAAGGTCATGTTTAGTACAAAACATTGAAAATGAGGGATATGGACTAGAATTGTAATTAAAAAAATCATTAAAAAAGTCTTTAGCATGAGTAATTGCTTGTTACATGCATTAGACAAATCTATGAATGTAGAATTGGGGAATACTACTTCCCCATGGTATTCCTCAATCCTACACACATGAGTTTCTTTAATATCATGTAATAAGTAATCTTTCATGTTAAACACTCTTTTAGTAAGTTTTTTCAATTCATATCTCTTATTTTCAATGCTTCGTATCGAACGGTACCTAGTGTACTCTCTTATCGATGCTAGGCTTTTGTTGTGTTTTAAAGATGATTAATTAGATAGGTTCGTCCACTGATGTATGAATAATAAGTTTTTCTGTTATATATATATATATATATATATATATATATAGAACCTTTAAATAATGTGATTTGGCATAGACTTCGTTATGAATATTTTAAATATGGATTATACTTAGATCAAACTCCTTATATTTATTATATCAAGTTCTTCAATCACATATGACTAAGTATCTTATTTTTTAAATATTATCATTAAACAATAAACCCATAAAAAAATAGGATACATAACCACGTGTAAACTTGATATATATAATAAATATAAGAAATTTGATGTAAATTCTTTTCTTATATATTTATATATATATATATTGTTGCATTGTTATGGATAATAGTGATTGATTCTATCACACTGCCCTATGTTGTATATAGCTTGCAGCCTTCGCATATGATTGTTTTGAAAATATTGAAGACCTGTGAGAATAAGCTAAAACACTTTTTTTTTAAATCTTAATTAATAAAATATAGTACAATATTCCTTTTCCATAAAGTTAATGAACTACTGAAAATATTCCTCTTTTTTTTGCCCTGAAATGCTTTCAAAATATTCTCATAATTATGCACCAAACATAAAATAATAATATCGATTCTTTATGGCCATGGCCGAATTATAATTGATCGATCATTTAATCACCGTTCGAATCTAAGAACAATATATATTACGTACATCCAATCTATTGAAGCAGATAATTTAGACTTCTAAAACTTTTTATTTGTCTCCAATCTATTGAAGCAGATAATTTCGACTTCTAAAACTTTTTATTTGTCTATGTCTAAGACTTAAATAAATAATTAAAAAATTAATTGATATATTATTATTATTTGAAAGATAATGGTCCACGCTGAAGCATCAAGAAGTATAATTCTTGTTAGATAAGGAAGAATATAGTTCTCATATCTGACAGCAGACCAGAACAGAACAGGTTAAAGTTGAATAATTTATATTTCAAAATTATAAAATTAAATTAATTGTATGTAATTCAGTCAGAGAAAAAACTAGAATACATAAGCACACAAAGAGGAAAAATAAATAATATATATTAGTTTACTCTTTCATATTTCCTTTGATAGGTAATTATATCATCGTAAATGATAGAGTTTCATCATTAATTGCATTATGAAGCTAATCAAAAGGATATAAGGTTTATCTACAACAAAAAAGGTCTAATTTAGAGCAATCACAAAGAATAATTCAAGAAAAACGTTGGAATTTCTAACTTTTCCACTTTTGTATAAAAAATAAATTAATAATGTAAATTATATACCGGCCTAACATAGATGTTCCAAGATATTTTTTGGGAAAACCATATTGGAGGTACCTATACTTTCTCTAAATTTTCAATTTGATACCTATGTGTTTTTTGTTCTTAATTAAATCTTTAATTTTGCTTTATTAACATCATTAATCCTTATGTAGAGACTAAAAATATCAATAGAACAAAGTTATAAGAGCTAATGTTGCTAAAAAAATAAAATTAAATGTTTAATTAAAGGAAAAAAAACACATAGGTACCAAATTAAAAATTGAAAGAAAGTATAGGTACCTCCAATATGGTTTTCCCATATTTTTTTAAAATAAAAAAATAGTATTCTTTTACATGATTAAAAAGGTTTGCGGCACATGTGGGAAGAATATAACAAAAAGATATTTGATTTTGCATACACAATAAGGACAATATATATTTATATGTAGACAAATTAAATCTACATTAAAACAAGCGTCAATAAAGCAACTTTAAATAATAAGCAAAGCATCACTTTAAAGGACAAAATAAATCATAACGAATTTAGGTGACCTTACCCTAATT
>NW_021634425.1:0-39556 GCF_004799145.2 Neltuma alba | reverse complement strand
GAAATTAGACGATTTACAAGTGAATTCAGCAATTTACAACAAAAATTAGACAATTTACAAATAACATAATGGAACTCATAACCCAAATGCAAGTGTTTAAGTGCAAATGAGCAAGTGAAATTGAAGATTTACAATAAAATTTTATGATTTACAACCCAAATTTGGTAAATACAAGAGAATTCACAACCCAAAATATAAGTGTTTGAGTGTAAGTGAACAAGTGAAATCAGACAATTTACAAGTAGAATTTATAAATTTACAACAACAATTAAGCAATTTACAAATAACATAATAGAAGTCATAACCCCAAATGCAAGTGTTTAAGTGCAAATGAGCAAGTGAAATTGTCGAATTTCACTTGCAAATCTATAAACTTTTGTTGTAAATCTTCAAATTTTATTTGCTCATTTACACTTAAACACTTGTATTTGGGATTATGAGTTTCATTATGTTATTTGTAAATTGCCTAATTTTTGTTGTAAATTTCTGAATTTCACTTGTAAATCGTCTAATTTTACTTGTTCACTTACACTCAAACACTTACATTGTGGGTTGTGAATTCTCCTGTGTTTGCCAAATTTGGGTTGTAAATCCATAAACTTGTAAATCTTCAAATTTCACTTGCTCATTTACACTTAAACACTTGCATTTGGGGTTATGACTTCTATTATGTTATTTGTAAATTGTCTAATTTTTGTTGTAAATTGCTGAATTACACTTGTAAATCGTCTAATTTCACTTGTTCACTTACATTCAAACACTTACATTTTGGGTTGTGAATTCTCTTGTGTTTACCAAATTTGGGTTGTAAATCCATAAACTTTTATTGTAAATCTTCAAATTTTACTTGCTCATTTGCATTTAAACACTTGCATTTTGGGTTATGACTTCTATTATGTTATTTGTAAATTGCCTAACTTTTGTTGCAAATTTCTGAATTTCACTTATAAATCGTCTAATTTCACTTGTTCACTTATATTTGGACTGTTGCGTTTATTTTGTTATATGTAGTTTTATTTGCATTTTATGATTGAATGGGTTGCTTGTCTTGGTGGTTACAAGTCTTTTGGTGTGCCAAGGGGTCCTGGGTTCAAACCCTCCATTGGCCACTTTGTTTTAAACAAAAAAACTCCGGCCACCGGAGGTCCCGCCGGAGTTACTGTTCCGGCCACCGGTGACCAGACCCGACGGCGGCCACCTGAGCGCCGGTGGCCGAACTTCCGACCTCCGGTGGCCGGAACAGTAACTCCGGTAAATATTTATTTTTTAATAAAATAAAAAGGGAGGGGTATTATTGTAATCTCACTCTAAAAATTAATATCACATTGGTCCCTTGGTCCTGCAGTGAGGTTTCAGAAAGTTTTGGGGGCTCTTTGATATTAATTGTCTTCTGCGGTCCTACAGTGAAATTTTCGCTTTTTTATAATACAATTGTACAAGATTTTTTTATAATATAAATTATATTATTAAAAAAATTCTATATTTAAAACCGGAGGAGTATAATCCGAATTCCGAAGGACAATAGGTGCTACTCGCTACTGTATATTTTTATAAGCTCTAATTAATTATTTCATTTAATTTTAAAAGTTAATAAAATTATTTTCTAATAAAATTCTAAAATGACTCTCAATAAAAGTAATAAATTGATGAAATTTGATTATCTAGTTAAAATGTCAAAAAAAATAATGTTTTAAACAAAACAAAGAATCAAGTGTATAAAGGAATTAAAACAAATAATCTCTCCCTCCTTTTTCTTCTTCTCCTCTACTCATTACGCGTCCATAAAAAATAAATTCAAACTATAAAAATTTCACATGTACAATTCACAGCTCTAGATTTACAGCAGACTAATAATAATAGTTTTACAAGATACTAAATCTTAACTACTGAATTTTAATCCAATAGCAAGATGGTGAAGGGAAGAAAATGAAGAGAGAGAGAGAGAGAGAGAGAGAGAGAGGTCCACATCCGATTAAGTAACCCATAATCAACCAAAAAAACGAAGGAGCCAATATAAACAAATAACTTCTATATAGCAACACGCTAAATTGTGCCGTGCCGTTAGTGAATTCTATTTTACTCAATAATTATTTAGACAAAGTTCCCAAGTTCGTTCAGCTATACACGCCTCTTCTAGATGGTACAAGCTAAAACAGAAGCATCATTCACCAATAATCTTTACAAGAACAGGTTCCATCTTTGAAGTGATGGAACCGGACACGATCTCTCACAATGATCTCCACATTGTAAATTCTGGAGATCAATTTGGTCACCTTGTGGCAATCATTGCAGACTCTAAGATTCTTAAATATTCTTATGGGCACACCTGGTTTTGAGTTCAATAGCCCAAAAGCTATGGCCAATCTCTCGCTGTGCAGCCTCAACGTACTCTGTTTTCCATCACCAATCTCATCAACCATAGTTGCTCCAGAATAATCAGGTGAATACCCAATTGATTTTAGCTTCTCATCAATCACATTCAGAAACTTGTATATATCTTTACATTGGGGATGAGTCGTGTCCCCTGCGAAAAATTCATGAGTCACACCATCTATTTCTACCAAACTACATCCGGGCTCTTTAATCACACCCTTATCAGTCATCAGTTTTCTAAGCAACCCTACATCATTCCATCTTCTAGCGGAAGCATACACTTTGGAAAGTAGTACATAAACCCCACTGCCAACACTTCCTTCTGACTCAAAAATCTGCTTAGCCATTTCTTCACTTAGCTCAACACTTGTTTGTTGCTTGCAGCATGCATCCAACAGACTTCTCCATATGACAGCATCAGGTTTCATCGGCATTTCGGAAACCAAGTTCAGAGCTTCTTCTATGCGTCCAGCTCGAGCGAGAAGATCAACAAGACAACCATAGTGCTCTAATCGTGGTTCTATATCGTATTCTTTAATCATCCTGTCAAAATACTCAAGTCCTTCGATAACTTTACCACTATGATTACAGGCACTCAATACACTGACAAAAGTAATAGAGTTGGGTGAAACTGTCTGAGTCTTCACCATACGGTTAAAGCAATCCAATGCTGCCTCAGCTTTGCCATGCATGGCAACACCAAAAATCATCGAATTCCATGAATTTACATCTTTATCAGGCATGCTTTCAAAGACTTGTTCAGCTATTTCTAGGGACCCACATCTACAGTACATATCCACCAAGCAAGAGTTAATCAAAACATCATCAGCCATATTTATCTCAGACTTCTTCAAAATATAGGCATGAGCCCACAGACCTAGAGACAGAGCACCTAAACCAGCACAAGCACTAATAACACTCTGCATTGTATAGTTATCAGGTTCAAATGCACTTTGCATCTGAACGAAAAACTTCAGGGCAGTGTCAAATTCACCAACCCTCACATAGGAATCAATTAGTACATTCCAAGAAACCTTACTTCTCTGGAACATTTTATCAAACACTATCTGCGCTAACTCTAGGTTACCACACGACGCATAGAAATGAATCAAACTATTACAAATATGAATATCAGACTCAAGACCAAGCTTCAAAATGTGCCCGTGCATTTGTTTCCCTTCAAAAAAATAAAACAGATGCGCACAGGCCTTTAAAACAAACGGGTATGTATGATTATCTGGAATAACACTCTCGTCTTCCATCATCGCTCTGTACAGCTCCATGGTGCGATCTTTAAAGTGGGTGCTTCGAGCGTAGGCTCTTATGAGAGTGTTCCACATGAAGGAATTGGGGTTCTGAAAGTGATTGAAAACTCGAGTGGCGTAGTGAAGATCAGCAAGAGACGAGAAGTGGAGAATTCTGCTATATAGGAAGAGGAATTGTGGGTGGCTGCTGGGGATGGAACGCAGCGTTTGAGAGTGAATTTGCTTCAGCAGAGCCATATCAATGGAAGAAGGTCCCTTTAACAATTGAAGAAGACGAGGGAGGCTGCCGTGCCTAAGCGATTCCCCACCACGTTTGACGTTGTTTGGGTAGATAACGGTTCCTGTTGAGATTGTCACAGCCATTGTCAGAACTCAGAAATATCTTAGCCCAATCAAAGAACAAAAGGTGCCCACACACGTATATCCGGGAGAAAAACTGTTTTTTTTTTTTCATATATTAATATTCAAAACAACATATTAAACTTTCTTCGTGGATCCGAGTATCGGACAGACAGATATGAGAACGGCATTTGATTAGAGTAAAGAAGGCCTCAGATTTCCTATTTTAGTTTCTGTGGGCTTAATTAAAGCATAATTTTCATCGATTTTTTCCTCAGTAATTGTTCAATAAAATTTCGCTTGCATTTTTTCCGAATTAATATAACCTTTAGTTCTTTAAATTTGTTCTTATTTTGATTTTGGTTCCTCAAGTTTCGAACCATAGGTTTTGATTCCTTAAGAGGCAAAATAATTAAAGTTTTTATTGAATTATAAAAACCGATATTATAAATAAAAAAAATTTGAGGAACGAAAATCAAAGTGAATGAGCAAAATTTGTATTAACCCATTTTTTTCTCTAGAAATAGGATTTGCTTTATAAAATAAACAAAATAGTTGCCAACGATTACACATAATTTTGGAGGCAATAAACACAAAAGTATATATAGATGCGAAAGGATTTACATAATTAATCAATATAAATATAAAACTTGTAACAAACGTTGTTTGAAATTGGATCCTCCTCAAATTCTCTCCCAACAGTTTTTTCCATACATAATTTGCATCAATAATCGTTCTATCTAAACAAAATGATCTCTTACATTAGAAAATTAATGGAAGAAGTTCAAATTGGCTATTTTCTCCCAAAAAACTGGATCAAGATAACAAAGGGAAACTTGTAAATGGTGCCACTATGCGATCTATTTTCTATTAATGAGACTTAGTTTTATGGCCATTCAAGTGTTTCCTCTAATACTTCATTGGGCTGAAGAAAATTAATTATTAAAGTCCGCCTACATGGAAGTTTAAATTAAGTATATACTACCTCTGGTACTTGATACAAGAGCTAATTGATTAATTTGAGTAAATTAAGAAAATTAGTTAAGTTAGTTATCTGTAATAAATATGTATTATTGTCTTTTATAAAATATCGTTAATAATCATGTATATTAGCTAAAACTATCATTTGATGAAATCTTTATCATGTAGAACTATTATAAAAACTATATTAAAAAATGGATAAATACGATAGACAAAATGAATTAAAATATTATATTTATGATTAAATTAAATATTAGACTAGCTTTTATATTAACTACTGATGAAGTAGTAGTTAGATATATGAAATTCATGCTAGAATAGATTCTCTGGGCACCCTACTAGCCTGTCTCCATGGATACTTCAGCCCATACCACCATATAGACGCAAATTGATGGGGACAGACTCAGGATTAAAATATTTGAGGAGGTGAAAATTAGAAGAAATTTATAGTGGTAAATTGAATTAAGATTAATAAAAATGTTAATTTTCACCATTATTAAATATTAGTACTTTAATCTGGTGTAACTTAATTTGAGAATAAAATAAATAGTATAGACACATAATAATATCAAACTTGTTTTACATCACGAGAATTAAGTCCTGCATGGTATCTACTTAATTTCGGAGAGAATGTCTTTTCCAAAAGCATACTTGAACAATAATATATATTATTGATATTGATATGAAATCACACAATAGTGTGTGTGTGTGTGAATTGCCCAAATATATAATTTAATTTCACTACTTAATTTTGTTTGTATATACTGATTTCATTTGCAGCTTCCAGTCCTAGTGAAATCCCTCTGATAGTTGTTAAAGGAGGACTACATGAAACTTGGAAGATGCAAAACTCATAATGTAATCAACAAGAAAATATCAACAAGTGAACATATTATGACTCATTTAATTTTTTGGTTTATGTGTAATGTACGTAGTATGAGTTAATGAACTAATATGAACGATGAGATATCAGATTCAAATTAATTGGTGTCCTTCTAGACACCACTCCTTAGCAGACACCGCAGGAGCATGCCATGGACTATTAGATGGGTTGGTTTTGTTGACCCCGTCAAACAATACTCAGCTTCACTTGCCAGTTATACAACTAAATGAGTAGTTGACTCACCCAACTTGCTAAATAAAATTACATTAAAGAAAATAGCTGACAGCAAATATATGATAAAAGCAAGGATTAAAAGGTTAAATAACTGGCTAATTATTTTGTTCAAATTGACAAATATATGAAAGATCGGGTTATCATCATATATTCAAATTAATTGGTCTTCGTCAGACATAGCCGAGCATATCGTAGATTATTAGATGCGTGGTTTTTGTTGACCCCATCAAACAATACTTAGCTTCATGTACCAGCTAATCAACGAGTAGTTGATTCACCTAACTTTAATTTCTAATAAATTTTATGAAAGAAAAAGAGCTGGCAGCAAGTGTGTGTGTGTGCGTGTGTGACAGAACAAGCTAGGATCAGAAGATTAAATAACTAAATATATATTATTGGGCATGTGACTCTTAAACCACACATTTAATTATAATTCGTGCAATTAATATGTGCAGAAAGACACAAGTAAACTTTGAAAGGGATGAAAATTGAAGTAGGTAGATACAAAAGAAACATACCTATATACAGTTGTTCTGGGACTATTGGAGCCCGATGATGGCTCATTACGTTGTTCCCTGTCGTTAAGTACCAACCTCTCATTCTCCTTCCGCAACAAAACATGCCGTAGATTGCCCAGTATAGTACCACTGCATTATTCAATCACACCATACTTATCAGATCAAACTCACTAAGCATCACTTTAAAACTGTTCATAATTTTTAAGCATTGACATTTAAATCAGATACCAAAATTTTCAGAGATGCTTTAATTCTTAAAAAAATCAGCATACGCACCGAGTTGAGAGGCATATATTAGGAAAGAACTCTTGATGTGTAAGGTCCGGTGAGTCGCCGGAATTAGGCTTGTCGGAGGGATTCTGAGATGCAAGGCTGGCCGTTGGCAGTTGACTTGCAATCTGGATCTCCCCCACGATACAGCGGCTCATTGACTCCAGTTTTCTCATGACTTCAATCGCTATTTCCTCCACAAGCTCGGCTTCGCTTCTATACAAAGAAGAGCCAGCAGATGGAGACAGTTTTTGAGCTCTTCAGAATTCGATCGAGTCTCTATCATTTGATCATCTCTTAAAATTCATGCTTAGCTATACACTACAATTCGTCATTTTCATGAATCTAGAGACGATCCGACTATAGAGATCTCCATAAACAAACTCTACAAAGAACAGTATCCTTGCTTGAAAAACATTCATTTTGATCTCTAAGAGGATGTATTTGTAAATTGAAAAACCGATCAGAAAAAGAGAAATTAATCAACCAGTTATATATAGTACTAATAATAATTACCTAGAACCTGAGCATTCCCAGCCAGACAGATTGGCTGCTTCTGTCATGGCTGTCGTCCATTGTTGGACTGTGTCGTTGTTCGCCTTAAACAACTTCTTATGTCGTTTAAAAGCAGTTTCATAAGTGCCTCGCTGATGTCGCACATCAGAAGGACGGACTTTATAGAATATGGGAATCACATGTTGTCCCCTGGTTCTCTTGCATTCCATTATCTTGGTGAGTTCATCCAAAGTCCACCTCGAGTCAGCATACCTTTCTGAGAATACGAGGAGTAAGATCTTAGATTGCTTGATGGCTACCAAAAGCGTGGAAGAAATCTCATTCCCTCTCTCTAGATCGCAATCCATGTAGGTTCTGATACTGTGCCTTGTAAAAGCCGCACGGAGATGGCTTACAAAACCGTTGCGAGTGTCTTCGCCTCTAAAACTGATAAAAACATGGTGACTGGGGCAGGGGCTGGGGTTGGCTGAGGAAGTCTGGGAAGAGGTAGATGATGAAGCTATTGATGGTGACCATGATTTCATCAAGCGGCTGTCATCTTCAGATCTGTAGCTGTTAACAGACAGGCGATGAGTATTTTCTTTGGTACTGGGGCTGGGAGCGAGGGGGGAACACTGGGAAGATGAGGATGAAGAAGATGGTGCTGCTGATGGTGATAATTTCGGACGAACGTCCTCCCCGGAAACGATGAAGGCATCATGAGCGATGAATTCTCTGGTACTAGGACTAGGGATGGCGGAGTAATACTGGGAATCATCATCATATGAAGACGAAGACGAAGACGAAGACGATGAGGCTAATGAGGCTGAAGAGCTCATGTGGGTAAATCTTGCTATAATTAACAATTCGCTATCAGCTCATCTTCAAGGTTGTTTTCTTCGGAGCGTTTTGCAGCCCGCAATTGACCCAAAAGCAAAATTCATTGGACGCTTAATTGCCGAGATGCCCTTGGGTTTATTCTATTTTATTCTGGCTAGGGAGGTGGGGTGCTTGCTGTTTATTCTCGGCGATTTCCCGGAAGATGCAAGTAAATTTCAGAGCGCAGCAAGATTGCAGAATATTCCTTTAAAAAGATGACGTGTCATCTATGATCATAGAGCATCTCGCATTGAGGAGGTCGATGGATCAATTGGAAGATTCCAAAGAGCGCAGCGCGGTTTAATTAATTTCCACGTATTTTTAAGGTTGATGAATAATATTGAAATTTAATACATTTATGAGGTTTTTTTAAACAAAAATGAATACCATATCAGATTTAATTTTCTGAGTTATATTTTAGATATTGATATATATAGTTGCATAATTAAGTTTATATATTTTTAATGTTTGCCTTAATAATTTGAAGAATATTTGCTTCCCATCAACCTCATGACATCAATAAAATACATCCCTTTTAATTAAATTATTATTAATTAAAATTTTGGTAAGGTATGTGTATCAAAAAAAATTTGGTTGGGTATTATTCATTTAATTTTACAGGAATAGGTAACCATGCACTGTCGTTTTTGTGTATATTTAAGTTAATCAAAATTAAGTTGTTAAATACTACCTAATTTTAAGACCAAAATAAAAATCAAACAAAATCTTATATTAAAGATCGGAGGAAGTAGTATTCTATATCTATAGTGAAAAAAATTCTCAACGAAAATTTTCCTGTTTATTTATAAAACTTAAGAGCATGCTTTGGCATTTAAGAGACATACCTAATTGTCACTAGTTGCTTTGATTATTCTCATTGGCTGATCTATAATCACTCAGTTAACTTAAAACAGAATCAATTCCAGGCGAGTACGTCACTGTATACGTTATTTGCTTTAATAATTATGTATAGTCAAGTTTAATGATAATTTTCCTGTGGTTAACCGGCAAGTTATAGTTATCTCAGATGTTAATTGTATCCTTAATGTCTTTTTCTATATAACTTTTTTGGGTGTCTTCCTGGGGTGGACAACAGAGATTTTTAGAATAACCTGTGGAACAGATTAACGTTTATTTAATTTCAGAAAGCGAAATTTTGTCTCTATATATTGTTCGCAGTTAATTGAATTTGATTGTTAGTTATAGACGTGTATGCTAGTAATTGGCATCTTCCCTTCTTTGTAATTAAAAATAGTAACAATCGAATGTCGCCTTACAAACAAACACTAATTAATTGCTTATGATTGATTAGTTGGTTAAATTCTGTGTCTTCCGCTACGAAACCTTAACTACAACCTCAACTTGCGGCAACTTCCCAACTCTTGTGATTTTTGTTTTTGTTTGTTGAGAATAATTTAAAAGCAACACGTGGCAAACTTCTGAAACAATGGGGTTAAACCGACGCTCCGATCTTATTTGTCTCCATCATCTACAGGTTTAGTCCCACGCATTAATTTTCTTATTGGGAAAATTAGGATAAGAAAACCTAAATAAAATAATATTTATTAGGAAGGATCTTAAAATTAAAATTATTTAGAAAAATAAAAAATAAAAATAAAAATTTAAAAGCTAAAGTATATTTTTAGTCTTTTAATTTCACACAAAGTTTTACTTTGGTTCCTTAACTTTAAAAACTAAACTTTTAGTCTTCTAACCCTAAAACTATTAACAAAAAATGATAATACTAAGCTCTTGAATA
Source organism: Neltuma alba (assembly GCF_004799145.2). Lineage (NCBI taxonomy): Eukaryota > Viridiplantae > Streptophyta > Magnoliopsida > Fabales > Fabaceae > Neltuma > Neltuma alba. The sequence goes on along the minus strand of NW_021634425.1, from coordinate 29,560 downwards.
TTGATAAAATATTACTAAATACTAACATATTAAGTTTAATATTTAAAACAACCATGATTGTTATAAAAAATCATCATTTAAGACTAATAATTTTGGAGTTAAAGGAATAAAAGTATACTTTGTAAAGTTAATTGACCACATTGAAATCTTAGATAAAGTTAAATGACCAAATGTATATTTTAACCAAAATTAAAAATACCAAATTGTCCCTAACAAAGCACTGGTCCCCCCCTACTGATAGCAATTACGCTTACTATTCCTTCTGCTGCCATTATATCTCTCTCACATTTTACAAACATTTCAATTCAATTGATCCATTTGTCTGAGTTGCGAGATAAGAATAGGTCGTGTAACATACTATTATTTTTTAATAATAATAAAAAAAACCACCCCACCTTTTTCCACCGATAGTGGAAAAAGGAGGGGGTTATTAATGAACATAGAAGAAAAAAAGAAGAAGAGAGGGGCGGCTGAAGAAAATGGGATAAGATGTAGTAAGTATAAGTTGAAAAGAAGGAAGGAGTATTAAATAGAGGAAGGAAAAGAAGGAAAGGAACGGATGAAGGAAGACATTTTGGAAAAATAATAAATGAATGAAGAAAATGGGAGAAGGGATAGTTGGAAGTTAGAGAAGTGAGGATAAAAGAGGGGGAGAGGAGACGGAAGAGGAAGAGAGAGTGAAGGAAGAGAGAAGAGAGTGAGAAGCAGAGAGGAAAAGAGAGAGAAAGCTAAGTTGCAGAGCACCTGACAAGTTTTGGGGATAATTTAGGTACATAAAACTACTTCTTTCTATCAAATTTCCTTTATGAATATTTCTTATATATTTATAGCTTTATATTTTTAGTATCATTATAATGTTTAGAGAAAATTTTACTATGTGGGTATAGAGTAAATACAGAGTTTTGACAATATATGACCGTAGAAATTTAAAGATGTATTATTAAGGAATTTTAATCGGTTTATTTTTGTTGAATGATTATTTTGAGAATTTTAAACTAAGATTTTGGTTGAAAAGTTTGTTATTTAGACCTGTAATATGTTTTTATCGATTAAATTTGAGTTAAATAATTTATTTGAGTTATTTAATATATTATTGAGGTTTTAATCGGTTTAAATATTGAATAAGTTAAATACATATTTTTGAAATAATTTTTGAAGGCTTGAAAAATTATAAATTGAGAATTTTGTGAAATTAAATAAAGCTACAGTTTGCTTATAATTTAAAAAGAAGTTGTTTGGTTTGAGGAAAAATTTTAAATGAGATTATAATAAATAATTGAGAATTTTAATATAAAATATTTAGATTTTGGGTAAAATATATATATATATATATATATACTTTTGTTAAATTTAAATAGCCTTATATGTAAATTATTTTTCAAAATAATATCTATTATAAATGCCTAGATTTGGGAGAGTTAATATATTTATGTAATTTTGGTTTAGAGGGTAGTCTTAGAATTTTAGAGTAGCTTTGGAGTAGTTTTGAGTTTATGTTAATAAATATTTATGTGTAATTTTGTAGACTTGAGGATTTTGGAGTAATCTTTGTGTGAATATTTGTAAGCTAAAGAGTACCAGGTAACTCTGAAAATTCTTTCTTATACCTGTGAATTGTGTATGATTATATTGTGGATTTACTGATTTTTATATCATACTGAAAAGTAGTATTATGATTTCAAATAAATGTTTTGATATGTTATTTGATTTTGTCAAGATTTATTGCTATTAATTATGATCAATGTTTAAATATATTAATGGCTAAGTAATTGTCATGAGTTGCTATTAAATGGTATATAAGTTTTATTGCTATCTTATCTTTGAAATATTTGAGGACGTATTTATGATGTAACATTATTGGCATCTGACATGTATTGTTGGGCTAAGGATAGAAGGAGATTGCATGGATATGAAATTACCACGTGGTATGCCATCACTCGGTGCATAGTGGATGGCACTTGTCAGGGCCCCTTCTTCCATGTTTTCCTTTGGCCGGGAATTTATTGGAGCTGTGGGACATGTGACACCTCCCTATTCACAAAGGAGGGGAGCCATAGTCCGAGCTTGAGCTCTATATCTTTGGCCGGATATATCTCTAGTATCAGTGAGCTTGGAATAATTCAGTGAAATGGATTAGTTCTTATCCGACTATGTGTTAGCCTATGGCTCCAGTCAGCGGTATAAGGGCGGACGATGATATAAGGGAGGCAGCATATTGCATTATTTTTGGATATATTAGAAAAATGATATTGGTATATTGTTGGGAAAAAAAATGAAATTGAATTGGATGTCTCAAATCTGTGATTTTTAATATATTTATATACACACATATCAACGGATTTTTGGTTTATCATATATGATTTGCTTGTATAGGTTAGAATTTCAGTAGTTACTGAGATGTTTGATTTCACCCCCTATATTAACAATTTTCAGACGAAGGATCTAGTAGGAATCAAGGGAAGGTACCAATGGAGTGAGCCGTGAAGGCTTTGCTCCTCAAGCACATGCTATGTTATCTTTTTATTTGCCATGACTATAAGACTTTAATAGTTTATGTTGTTAAGTTATGTTAGAAATGTTTTGAAATTTTGACAATTGCAGTATTAAAAATATATATGGACATTTAAATTAAATATTTTATTACGTATATTGATATAATTATGTGAGGTATTACAGGTCGCACAATGAGCTTCATGAATTCCAAGTTACAAGACAAGAACAAAGAACGAGAACCAGACGGATTCACACACGTAGCATTTATTGAGATGGGTTAGGAGTTTTTTAATGAAAAAATGAGTTAGGACGTTCCTTCCAAATAATTACGATTCTTAAAATCTTTTGTAATAAATATTATTTTTTTCCGGTCCTTCTCCCTAATTTTCCCTTTCTTACTTCCAACTTCTCAGTCTTTGTGTCTCTCTTTTTCTTTTTTTAAATATCATTATTATAAAAGTAAAAATAGAAGTCTTTTGTGTTTCTTTTTCAGTTAAAATACTCTCTAAAAAAAATATAAATGAGAAACGCTTAAAAATTGTCTTTGTCATGAATATGATAATATCTTTATAGAGTATTGATTTTCTATTTCTCCCCATTATTCATATCTATTATTCTTATTGGCTACTTATTTCTATTTTGTTTCCAACTCACACTCTCTTCACTTCTTTCTGTTTTTTTAAAAAATAATTTGATTATTCTCTCTCTCATCCTCTCTCTCCTTATTAGTACGGACATTTAGGATATATACCTTTTACATATTTATTGTCCAAAAATAATTTCAACTATTTTTTTATCCATGTAATTTAGTTATTCTTCTATTCATCTCTTATAATAAAAAATGAAGGGGGTATTAGAATTTCAATTAGAAGACACAGAGTCGCTGCGGCTCTTTTATATTAAAAAAAAATCTTTTGCTTTTTCTTTATTGTTAAAATACGTTGCGTGATTCTATCAACAATGTGGGGTCCGGATGCTCTTAGAATTCTTCTCTCTCATTTACTTCTCATAATCCTATCTCTATTGTTAGTTTAAAAAATAAATAGTTCAGGTTTAATATTTTTTTTAAAAAAAAGATATGCACCACCTTTCTTCTATTTATGTACTATAATAATAACAATTTTTAAAAATATTATATCTGAACTATTTATTTTTTGATTCAATGCTGGAGATGAGATTTTATAGTGGAAAAAAAGAGAAAGGAGATTCTGAGAGGATCTGTTTTGGTGTGCAAGTAATTTTAACTCTCACTTCAAATCATAAATATTATTTTGTTATTATGATGATTAAAAATATATATATTGACTAAATGTCCAGCTAATTGTTCTAGAAGTATCTGTATTTTATTTTAATTTATCTTCAATAATTGACTTCAGAAAATGTGCTTGCTAGGCAAGCAATCAACTACAAGGACATGAAAACACCAAGTTTCTCTCTCTTTCATGTTCTATAAGGACGTGGAGAAAATATAAACCGCGATCAATTCTCAAATTAATAAAATATGTGATTTAAAGTTGTTTGAGTTTTTATTGTTAAGTTATTCAATTAATTAACGACATATATATTGAAAAAAAAGATCACTTTAATAGGCATTCTTTGAGAAATTCATGGAGGGAGATCGACATTTACAGCTAGTGTTGATCAAAACAGGATCAACCACATTATATTCTCAGAATTTTTCATAAACGCAGAGACTAGAGACAGAAGAGCTCGTAATTTAAACCAACACTCTGCATTAATTGTACAATTATGAGGTTAACATACGTTTTGCGTTAAACATTTCATCAAACAAGTGGTACGCATAAAAACTAAATAGGAATTAAACTAGCTTTTACAAAACAACATCAGATCAGACTCATCTGACTCAGACCCAGGTTTCAAAATGTGGCGGTGCATTTGTTTGCCTTTGGCCAAAAAAAAAAAACCATACATGTGCAGCCCTTTAGAACAATTGCAGAAGGTTGCTTCAACTATAAACAGAACAAGATGATAAATGTTAATGTCGCGTTCCCCACCATATATGCTCTTGTTTGGGTACATATCGGTTCCTGTGTTTACATTAGTCACATACATATATATTAGCCGACAATTTAAAAATAAAAACAGTTACTATTAAACAATGGTAGCATAGCTAATAATAAATATTAAATATCTTAAATCGGAATGAGAGTCTATACCAACACAAGCAATAATAATGGGGAAAAATAGAAAGATGTGACATATTTTAAATACAGCATATAATGTTTTATAAGTTATCTTGTACTGACAAATAAAAATTTTTGGGGAAAAAATTTGACTTGATTGAATAAAAAAATCCATTTATTTATTTAATTTTAAACCGTTTTAAAGATAACTGCTTCTGTTAAATTTAGAGACCAATTCAAACTCAAATTCACCAATTCTCTATTCAGCCGGAGTTGAACTCGACTCTAATGATTTTAAATGGGAGTGATTTATTGAAACAGTCAAACAATTCTCAGTCTAACTTGCCAGCAAGAATCACAAGGACTGGCTCTCTTCAAACACACTTAAAAGTTACTTTGGAAAACCCACAGCAAATATCGAGGATAAAAAATAACTTAAATAACCGTTTATAAATTTGTGCAATGTATGTGCATAATCAATATCATGCATCAACATATCATACAACTCTCTGCTCCTCCCTTTTTATAAGGAAATTTTATGCAGAAGGGTTCTTGTAATCCTATTTATAAGAAATAGTATTTTGACTAGAGCATTTATTAAAATTTTCCGTTTTATTACCATCATAAAAAGGGGGTTTTATTATTAATGAGATGTTGAGATCAATTATCAAAAGCCACTAGTCAATTATTAAATGACGATGTTGTTGGAAAGAAATTTTATGGGTAACATTATATATATTAACTTGCTTAATGGTGATTCTGAAAAATTTAAAAAATTGACACTTAACCAAGTCGAATTATTTTTTAAAATCTAAGTAAAATAAGTTAATAAATACTTATAAAAAGGATTAGAAAGAATAATAATTGTTTTTAAGTATTAATTTATATAAGAAGTATGAATAAAAGATACATACCTATACACATAGGACCTGGAACTATCCAAGCATGATGGCTGATGAGGCGTCCTGGTTTGGAGTATCAACCTCTCATTCTCCTTCCGCAACAAAACATCCCATATCTTGTCCACCAGATGGCCCACTAAATTCAGATTTCTGCTCATTTGTCATTAATTAAAATTCATTAGAAACCGGATTCTCTTTTAAATAGGCTGCTAATTGTTTTAATTTTCCATAACGAAACAAGATCGACCATGTTTGATGAAGATTAAAGTTGTAATTCTTCCGGTTTTTAATTTAAGAGCTTGTTTAATTTGACTCTTATTTTGATCATAAATATAAGACCTCAGTCTACTTTATCTTTCCTATTTAATTTTTTTTAAAGATAATTCTTGTAATAATAATAGTTCTAACTTCTAACCAATACACACTTGATTAACAAGGATAACTTAAGAAAGACAATACCTATTTATTACAAAAAACTAACGTAGCTAATTTTCTTAATGTACTCAAATTAGTTAACTAGTTTTTATATTAAAGAGTCCTTCAGTAATATTTTTTGATTAGAATGACTCGCAGTCGATCACTGTCGAGTCCTTATAACTCTGTCAAAAATATAAATTATGAGAATGGAGTTACCCATGTGACGGGCATGCCGCGGGAGAAGAATCTTCAGGCGTAGGGTCATCATCATCGTGTGAAGAGCCGCCGCCGGAATTGGGTCCGTCGTCAGGTGAACAATTCTGCGATGAAAGTCCTTCATTCCCGTGGCTCATACAGTCCAGTTTTCTCTTCACATCAATAACTATATCCTTCAAAAGGGCAGATTCCTTTCTACACAAACAAAATGCCATTCACTAAGTGGAGACTGTTTAAGAGACAGTCATTTGAATTTAACACAACTAAATTGATCTCTGACTAGATAAACTTTCTTATTAATGGTGAGAGAGAGAGAAAGCAATTAACTAGTACGTACTTATAAGAAGAGCTATCCCAACCAGCGAGATCGGCCGCTTCTTTCATGGCGTTCTCCCACCGTTGCTTTGTCTCCTTCACATTGGACCTAAACAGGTTATTGTGATTTCTGAAAATATTTGAATAACTCCTTTTCTTTCGGACTTCTGAAGGACTAATTCCATAGAAAATGGGGAGGACAATTTGTCCGTTTGTTCTCTTGCAGTTCATTATCTTCACTAGTTCATCCAAAGTCCAACTTGAGGAGGCGTAGTTTTTGGAGAAGACGACGAGTGAAATCTTGGATTGCTCGATTGCTCTTAAAAGCGTGGATGATATTTCGTTCCCTCTTTCCAGATCGCGATCATCCATGTATGTTCTGATATGACTCGTTTCCAAAGCTTCATGGAGATAGCTTACGAAACCGTAGCGGGTGTCTTCTCCTCTGAAGCTGATGAATACCTCATGACTATTTTCTCCTGTAATTGGGCTAGTGTTAGAAGATGAAGGCTGGGAAGATGAACATGAACAAGATGATGCTGATGATGATGATGGTGGTGATGATTTTAAATAGTCCTGATGATGAATATTTTCTCTGGTACTAGAGCTGGGGTCGAAGAGGGATGAAGAAGCCGATGCTGCTGCTGCTGATGATGATGATTCCATGTAGGTGTCTTCTACTCCATGAGTGTTTTCTCTGCGACTAGGGCTAAGGATGGCCGAGAAATACAATGAATCGTGTGAAGATGAAGAAGATGACGCTGGTGATTTCATTTTGGGTGACTCTTGCTAATTAACAATTCTTCGTTCAATTCACTTTCAGGATTGTGTTGCAGCAGGAGGGTTGACCAAAGGCAAAATCCATAAGCCGACCGCTTGCTGATCTGCTGAGGGACATTATTTTTCCCAGAAAGTAGAAAGTAAAATTTCAGTGGAGGTGGACAAGATTTCAGAATATGCCTTTTCAAAACTGTGACATCATGCATGACGGATTCATCTCGGAGTGAAGATTGTGAGAACTGAAGGAAAGTGAGAGGCCTAACATATAGCAAACAGAACTGGGAAGTGGGAATAAAGAGATTGAAGGTTTCTTACTTTCTTGCCTTGGTCGGTTACGAAGGTTTTTACTGCCGTTGGATCTATCGGACAGCTGAACGTGCGTGATTGGTATAGTCCGTTAGATTCATCTAACCAACCCAACTCTTCTGAAGAAACAACTGCCTTACATATAAAGGATCGATTAGCATTATACCTATGCTGACTGAGTCATCTCGCATAAACGCGTACAATTAAGAAAGAGTTTGGAAACTTCCAGGAAGACGAGGTTGCCAAACGTTTAACATTTAAAGTCCTTGATTGATTAACCTAATTTTTCGTGTATTAAGTTTTTATGGAACTTTGGAAATCATCGTAAGTTCTTGAGGTAAAATTTATTATTCCTAGCTCGTATGTTGTTAGTTTATTCATAGTCACAAATAATTAATTTTATATTTTTCCATGTTATATCTCTCCAATAATTGTGTTTTTATTATTTTAATTCAAACAGTTTAATTTAAAGCAGATGCTTGCAACCAAACGATGATTTTGTGTTCCTTTATTTATTTACAGCAAGACGTATTTTAATGATTTAATAATTTGCAAGAATGCTGATGCAGTGAAAACGATAGTCAAATTGTTTAATTAAGAAACATTCAAACTCCGAAGTCAGGGTCAAGTTCAGCTCGATCAAGCCCAGTCAATTTTTCGGAAGTCCTATGAAATATGAATTATGAGAAGCCCCGATAAATAATGATGCTTGTCTCTGGTCCTAATAGTAGTATTAAAGCTAGGTATGATGCCAAAGCTTTCCATGATTTTTCGTGAACAATCCGCATGCGTCAAGTATATATACAATGCCAGAGATCAAATTAATGACCTCATTTATCTGAAATTCCCATGTTAATATCACGTACGCCTCAAGTTCTTCTTAACGTTTTGCAATGGGCCACAGATTCCTATTTTTTCCTTTTGCATGCGAAAGAAATTAAAGCTGGATACAATTTGGACAACAGTAATTGAGTCTAATAGAAGGAACCAGTTTCATAACGTGACAAATCAATATTTAAATTATTACTGAGAGATGTGTTTATATTTAATGCTCAACAATGTCTTGAACATGGTTGTTCTTCATAAGGAGACACCTATGTTAGGAAAAAAAAAGTGAATATGATATAGTCATTTCTATTACACTACAAACTTGATCCACCTCATTGGTAACATAGAGCTGCGTGATTAAAGTGCCCGTTTGCTTTCACTAAAATAAGTATTTGTACGGTTTACAAAACTAACTCATTTCTTTCTTTTTTTCCCCATCATTTTGTATATTTATCTTGTGCAACATAAAATGTAATGTACTAATGTCTGTGTGTGTGTATACACACGACCAACACCTGGTGCTGCTTTTTTCTTTTTTTTCCGGTTATGAAAGAACTTCAGTGTCTTGAAACGGAAGGAATAAAGGACACTCGCAACTCACTAGGGATTTTTTTTTTTTTGGGTTTTTGTATGAAAGAAACTTGGGCAGCTAGTCATAGTCACATTCACCCGGATTCGATCGTTGTTACTTCAAAAAGGGCATGCTTTATGTCAACATCACTTTAACCTTTTTTTTTTTTTTGAGTGGGACGTCACTTTAACTTTAAATATGCTTACTGACCACCCGTGAGCTATTAAAACACATGTATATGTCTACAGACTCGGGGACAAAAAACGATATTTTTATTAAGAAAATAATAAACTCGAAGTATGAAATTGTAATCCAAAATCAAATTAATTACGTAGAGAATTAGATCAAAAGAAAGTTGAAGAGTAAAACAAAATTTATAATATAATTGAAGGATAAAAATACATTGGGACCAAATATGTTTCATTCTATTTATGGGCGAAGTGAATAGTTCCCAATCCTTTAATTATGTGTTATCAAATGGTCCGGCGTTATTTAAGAAAAAATATATATTTACAGTAAAATCTTAAGAGCGGAAAATAATAGCGGAATTTGACCAAGTCGATCTTGTGAGTTGGAGTGAGGAGACCGGCTTTTTTTTTTCCCTTTTACGATTAACTTAATGAGTTGTATAATATATATATATATATATATATATATAAAATACTCTAGCCAACCAAAAGATTCGGATTCCTCCATTATCAGCTTAATTTAGTTGCTGCGTTACGTTGACCCAATTTTTTTTCATTTGGATTCTTGTGTCATAAAAATGTATCTATGCCATTATATAAATTGTTCGGATCCTGTGAACATTTGGTCCTTGTATATTCTATGATAAACCTTATGCTCATAGAAGTTAAAGATACTCTAAATCTAATAAATTCGGCCAAAATGTGGGGTGGCTTGGAGTATAAATGGGTATATAATAATTAACAATGCTCATATGAAATATATCTTTTTTACATGGTTATTATCATATTGTCTCGTTGCAATAGACAAAAACTATAGATGGCTTTTATAAAGTGAAAAATATCTATGGTTATAAATATAAGCAAGAGTTTACGGCTATGTCTAGGCAGACGTTATTTATTTCTATAATTAATAGCAGTCTTCTAAACTTTAATGAAATAGTGGGCAACCGTTTTGATGAGCTATCAAATTTGTCAACATTTATTTCTAAACTTTATTTATGCAAGTAGTAATTTTATTTTAGCCAGCATAACAACTTTGTACGTTAGTAGCAGAGTTGTGAGTAGGGGTGTGCATGAAGCCCAAATGCCCACAGAGCCCGCCCGAGCCCGAAGAAAAATTGCCCAGCCCAACCCGAAAAAAAGAGCCCGAAAAAGAATGGGCATCTTTGGGCTGGGCATTTCATGGGCAGGGCTGGGCATCGGGCAGGACATGCTGCCCTGCCCATTTGGCCCTGCCCAGATTATATATATTATAATTTATAAATAATATTAATATATTACATTTCTTTACCTAAAAAAAAGTTATCTCCCTCCTCTTTGCAATTTAACTTATTATTATTACATGTCTATTAGTTTTCTATTTTAGGGATCTAATTCTTCTAAAGAAGCAGTAGTATCTTGTTTTTAACTTGTTCTTCGTGAGCTTTATTGTGCATATCCTATTGTTTGTTGTTGTTGTAGTGTTGGCTATTTATAAGTCAATCTCTCCTCTATGTCATTAACAACTTTCTTTGTTAGAGAATGGAGTTCATACATTACATATTTGTATAAATAAACAATTTTGAATATTTATGCAAGATAGAAAACAAGATTGGGGTAGGAGCATGGAAAGAAAATTGGGGTTTAATTATCTGAATTACATGTTTTCTATTTAATTTATATTTAGTTATTTTGTATTAATTTTTTATGAACAAGTCATATGATAGAAAGAAGTCTTTTAGTTGTATGGACTGCTAACTGCATTGTATCGCATAATAAGTATTTACATATTAAAAGTCGTTATATTAAATTATTATGAGATTATAAGATTTTTTATTTTTCTTTTTACAATTATTTTCATCCCATTTTTATATGGTCTATGTTATTCCTGTTAGCCTATTGCTTCAGTTTTAATATCTTTTTGCAATCCTTTAGGTAACATTTAATTTTTGCCACTTAAATGGATAATCAAGTTTCTATTACATCGCCATCCCTGGCTCCCAATGGAATATCTCAATGTGCTTCAACCCCTCTTCAATTTTTTCAGATGTTTTATTCTTTTCTCAACTTTCTGGAGATTAATGCAAACCGTTTGAATTTCAAGACTTTAATTACAATCTTGAGAGTTGTTTTGTTCTAAATAGATTATGAATATTATTTATTTGGATATTTCCTAAGACTTGTTTTGAATTATTTTTGGATAATTTTAATGTGTGAAAATAAAATTATGAAATGTAATTTTCAGGTATGGATGAAAGTTTTTTTACATGTGATATCAGTAGGTCATCACCATTTGGGCAGCAAAGCCCGCCCTGCCCAGCCCGCCCATGCCTAGCCCAAAATGGTTAGGGCTTCTATGGGCAGGGCCGGGCAGCGGGCTGCAAAATGCAGCCCGTTCATGTTTCGGGCTGGGCATCGGGCAGGGGTTCTGCCCTGCCCAGCCCTGCCCATGTGCACCCCTAGTTGTGAGCTTACAAGCTGCAACTTTAAACCTATTGAAGCCCAAAACATAGTACAAGGGCCCAAAATGACAAGATGGGTTTTCTCTCTAGGGTCTCACTGTTCTAGATCCTTCTTATTGTATCAGCACACCCTCCTCACAATTGTTGTACATACAATACTTCACTGTACATGCAATACATAAGAGAAATACACACACATGCAATACACAAGAGGAATACACACACATAGTTTTCATACTTTGTTTCTCTCCTTTTTGTCTCTTTATGGTATCAGAGCCATACTCCTAGGAGATGGCTAGCTCTCCAACTCCCAGCTCTATCACCACCCCACCTAACACTCCTTCCTCGTCCACCTATCCATTCACAGCTCCTGCTTCACATCTTTCTGGCCATGTCACTATTAAGCTCACTCAAGACAACCATCTTATCTGGAAAGCACAGATCATGACTTATCTCTATGGTCAACAGTTGTTTGGTTACATTGATGGTTCTATACTTCAACCTTCTCCTAAAACTTCTTCTGGTTTGCCTAACAGATACTATATTTCATGGTTCCATCAAGATCAACAGGTTCTATCAATTCTTCTTACTTCTCTTTCTGAAAAAATAATTCCCCAGTTCATTAGACACAAAACTTCAAGATTAATGTGGATAGCCTTGGAGACATCTTTTTCCCAGCAGACACAAGCCAAGCTAGTTCATCTTCATCAATAGATCACTAACTTGAAGAAAGGTGGAGAATCAATGTCTAAGTATCATAAAAGAGCCACTATACTTGCTTGCTGACTCTCTTGCTGCCGCCAGAAAACCTGGAGCAGATGATGACTTTATTACCTATCTCCTTGCTGAAACAATAGGAAGGATCTAGAACAGTGAGACTCTAGAGAGAGAGCCCATCTAGTCATTTTGGGCCTTGTACTATGTTTTGGGCTTCAATAAACAGCCATAACCATACGCTGACATATATGTAAATTTAACTTTTAAAATACAAAAAAAAAAAATCAATGATTCAATAAATTCCAATATAAACTTCATCAACGACGTCGTTACAGCAAAAAAGAACAAGTACTAATTACCAAATCATTGTAATATATTTAGTACAGCTCAAACAAAGGATCCGTTATTCCTACCATAATAAAAAAGAAATACTACCTCCAATCCTTAATATAAAATCTAGTTTGTGGTTTAAAAATGAACAAGAAACTAGATCTTATATTAAAGGTTGTATTAGAGGGTAGTACATTAAAACAAGATGTGCAGCTAGAAATAATTTTTGGTGGTGCTTGAAATTTCCATTTCAGAAAGCAGGTCAGGGGTGAGGCGAAGCTTCCTCCACTTCTTCTCTATTGTTATGTATTTGTTCAGAAATCTCTTCTTGAAGCTGTGCCGGTTGCTCTAACCTCTTTCCGCTGCAAATCGCCAAATCCATGTCTCCAACCAAACAAAATATCCATAAAACGTAAAACGTCCCCACATTACAATAAACAGAGAGGAAGATTATACATAGAACTTCCATCAATATTTGCCTTGCAAGATGATCGAGACTAGAAATAAGTATCAGTGTTGGTTAAATTTCCATATGGGAAAGCAAGTCAGGTGTGAGACGAAGCATCCTGAACTTCTTCTCCATTTTGAGTCGTGTGATGCGTTCCAGGGTTGCCTCATGGTTTCTTTTATTCTCAGAACTATATACTTCTTCCGAAAACTCTACTTGAAGCTGTGAAAGTTTTCTCTAACTTCTCAACCTGCAAATCCAGGTCTCTGACGTTCACCCCATCAACTTCCTCCAACACAAACTTCCCTATTTCCTCCACGATCTCATGTTCTGTCCTGCATATACATCACAAAATATTTCTAAATCTACTATCTGATTTTTTTCTCTTAAATTCAATTCGTACAATCAATTAATACCTGTTGATGGTACAATCCCAGCCCGAATAAGTAGAAGCTTCCGTCAAAGCATTCCTCCATTACTGGACCTTCTCCGAGCTACCCTTAAATTCTGTTCATGAACTGCAAATGCTTCTTCATAACTTGCCATCTGCTTACGGACAGTGCTTGGATCTACGTCATAGAAGACAGGCACTAAATGAATCATATGAAGATGAAGAAGGCGATGATGAAGCTGATGATTTCATTTTGGGTGACTCTTGCTAATTGACAATTCTTCGTTCAATTCATTTTCAGGATTGTCTCGCAGCAGGAGGGTTGACCAAAAGCAAAATGCATAAGCCGGCCTCTTGCTGATCTGCTGAGGGACGTATTTTTCCCGGAAAATAGAAAGTAAAATTTCAGCTATGGTGGACAAGATCCCAGAATATTCCGTTTAAAACTGTGACATCATGCGTGACGAAGTCATGTTGCAATGAAGATTGTAAGAACTGAGAGGAAAAAACATGGAAGGAGGTTTGACAAACATTAAGGCGAGGTGAAAGAGAGGGGCCGAACATATAGCAAGAAGAGCTAGGAAGAAAAAGATTGAAGGTAAACGCAGCGTTTTGCAGCCTTTCTTGCTTTCTTGCTTGGGACGGTTATGAAGGTTTTTTTGCCGTTGGATCTATCGGACAGATGAACGTGCGTGATTTGATGTCCGTTAGATTCATCTAATTAATGGCCAGGACCAAACCCTTCCAAAGAAATTAAGAGGATTGATTAGCATTATGCTGACTAAGTCATCTCGCATAGACGCATACAAAAAGAGTTTGGAAACTTCTAGGAAAATGAAAATGCCATATGTTTAACATTAAATCCCTTAATTAGTCCTAACTCAAGTTTTTATGGGAAGGTTGGAAATCATCGCAAGTGTTTGAGGTAAAATTTGTTATTCCTCGTATGTTGTTATTCATCGTCGCAAGTAATTAATTTCATTTTTTTTTTCATATTATCTATCTCCAAATATATATAATTGGTTAAGGGTGCATCCAGCACTCCCAAGTATTTTGCCAGGTGCACCTAGTGGCCTAAAATAATTTATGGTGCAATTTTGCCCTCAAAGTAATTAAAATGGTGCACCGGTATTCTATACTAACGGATCTGTTACTTTGACCGTTAAATTAATGAGTCAGCACAAGTTTGACCAAAATAATCTGACGTGGCATGTCTAATAAGCAGGTGACGTGGAATTTTTTCGGGGTTAAGGTGCATCCAGCACCCCCAAGTATTTTTCCAGGTGCACCCAGTGACCTAAAGTAATTTATGGTGCAATTTTGCTCTCAAAGTAATTAAAATGGTGCACCGGTATCCTATGCTAACAGATCTATTACTTTGATTGTGAAATTGATGAGTCAGCACAAGTTTGACCAAAATAATCTGACCTGGCATGTCTAATAAGCAGGTGATGTGGAATTTTTTTCGTCTGCCACTGCTTTGTTTTCTCTGTTCAGTAAATGCTCTTTTCGGCTCTTGGAATTTTTTTCAGAGTAAGAAATTTTTTCAGAGATACTCCTCTGGTCCTATTTATAGGGTAGAGAGAGAAGATATTTTTTTGGTCCTATTTATAAGGCACTGAGAGAAATTTTTTGTATGAATGCACAAATTTACCCCTCATTTATTATTGTATTGACTTTGTTTATATAAGGTATAATGTATATTAAATAGGGATAAAGTTAAAAAGTTATTAAAATTTAAATGAGAGTTAATGAAATTTAAGGTTTTCCTTGGTCTGTGTGAAACATGCTGGAAGTGCCTTATAAATAGGACCAGAGGAGTAATATTCAGACAAAACAATGAAATTAACAAGAAAAGCCATGTCACCTGCTTATTAGACATGCCAGGTCAGATTATTTTGGTCAAACTTGTGTTGACTCATCAATTTCACAGTCAAAGTAATAGATTTGTTAGCATAGGATACCGGTGCACCATTTTAATTACTTTGAGAGCAAAATTGCACCATAAATTACTTTAGGTCACTAGGTGCACCTGGAAAAATACTTGGGGGTGCTGGATACACCTTAACCCCGAAAAAATTCCACGTCACCTGCTTATTAGACATGCCACGTCAGATTATTTGGTCAAACTTGTGCTGACTCATCAATTTAACGGTCAAAGTAACAGATCTGTTAACATGGGATACCGATGCACAATTTTAATTACTTTGAGGGCAAAATTGCACAATAAATTACTTTAGGCCACTGGGTACACCTGACAAAATACTTGGAGGTGCTGGGTGCACTTTAACCCTATATAATTTGATCAATTAATATCTTACTGATCGATCTAATCAGATATGCCATTAATCTTATTTTTTTTTTATCGTTTTTAT
This sequence comes from Neltuma alba, assembly GCF_004799145.2. Classification (NCBI taxonomy): domain Eukaryota; kingdom Viridiplantae; phylum Streptophyta; class Magnoliopsida; order Fabales; family Fabaceae; genus Neltuma; species Neltuma alba. The sequence continues at coordinate 13,698 of NW_021634425.1, read as the reverse complement.
ACAACGAAATTGTGTTTTTAATTTTAATTCATATACTTTAATTTAACTAATTAGTGTAAAGTTAGCCAAAAGAATGTCCCTCGCAGGTTGCTCTTCGCAAGAAAATACCACTGTGTCAGTGACGTCGTGAATTTCGATTGGTTGACGTTAATTAGTCCAGGGTGGAAGCAGATGCTTACAACCAAACGATGATTTTCTGTTCCTTTTTTATGCTGAACAAGACGTATTTTAATCATTTTATACTACCTCCGATTCTTAATAGAATATCTCATTTAATTTTTATTTTGGTCCTAAATATAAGACTCCAATCTATTTTGTCTCTCATATTTATGTATTTTCTTCTAAAGTAGTTTTTCTAATAATGGTAGTTATAGCCAATATACTTGATTAGTAAGGATATTTTAGAAAAAATAATATCTATTTATTACAAATAAATAACTCAATTTATAGTTTTAATTTTTTTAAATTAGTTAACTAGTTTTTATAATTAGGACCAGAGGTAGTAAGTTGTGACGAAACGCTGATGCAATATAATGAAAATGATAGTCAGCGCGTTTAAGAAAAGAAACATTCAAACTCCAGATTAAGTCAAGGTCCAGTTCAGCCTAATCGAGCCCAGTCAGGTCTTCCAAAAGTTCTATATATGAACCAAAAAGCCCGATAAATGATACAGCCTCTTCGGCCATATGCCCACCAATGTTGATTTGGTTAGTAAGGAGTTAACTCGTAATTTTGTCAACGTGAGAATTTTATTGATGGGTAATTTTTAAATGTGTCAAGATTCAACTCATTAAAACTTTTTGTTATATAAAAAAACTAGGCATGATACAGAAGTTTTACATGATTTTTTGTGAAGAAGGCAAGCTTCAAGTACTATTTCTAGTCGTTAACATAAAAGTTAATTTGGTTTTAAATATAAAGTTTCAATTTATTTTATTTTTCATATTTACTTTTTTTTTAAGATAGTCTTTGTCATAATTATATATGTTAAATATTTATTCATATGACAGTTTTAGTTAATATACTTTATTAGTAAAGGTATTTTAGAAAAAATAATACTTATTTATTATAGACAACTAACTTAACTAATTTTTTTTAATCTACTTAAATTAATTAACTAGTTTTTCTATTAAGTACATGTAGGATATTATATTATGTTATGCCAAAGATCAAATTATCTCAATCATCTAAAATTCCCATATTAATATCACGCCTCGAGTTCTTTTTAACGTTCTGCGATGGGTTACAATCTCACAAAGTTGGATACGATTTGGTCAAATTCTACTACAAACTTGATCCACACCTCATTTGTAACATGGAGCTCAAACTGAGGATCTGTTTCTGCGTGATTAAACTTCCCGTTTGCTCAAGTATTTTTACAATTTAATTACAAGGCCAAGCTCATCATTTCATATACTCTTCCGGTCCTTATTATAAGACCCAATTTGACTTTTTATTTGGTCCTAATTATAAGACCCAATCCATTTTATCTCTTATATTTATGCATTTTTTTCCAAGATAATCCTTCTAATAATGATAGTTTTAGCCAATATACTTAATTAGCAAGGATATTTTAGGAATGACAACACTTATTTATTATAAATAACCAACTTAACTTACTTCCTTAGTCTCCTCAAATAAGTCAATTGGGTCTTATAATTAGGACCGGAGGAGTATCATATACTTGTACAAAGTAAAGTGAGTTTTAATTGAATCTTGAAAGAAATTACACAGAGATAGATTCCATATTTTGTTAACAGTGGATGCTCTTGAATATGCCACTATCACTTTGTCTAGAAATAAGCTTTGCTGTTAACAAAATTAAATGTGATGGTTCATACAGAATCCTCTGTTATTTAGCAAGCATATACATGAGTGCTTGTTTGACAAATAAATCTTCATAATGACTGTAAAAAGAAGTTTTCTTTTTTTCCATTTTACTATACAGGATAGTTGTCAATTCTTACTCCCTACAACGCATTTACAGCAATAAGATCAGATTAATTAATAGCGGCATGCTTTGAGAAATTCATAGAGCTATATAGATCCGATATTGCAGAGTGTTGATGGAAACAGCGTGGATGAACCACATTATAATCTCAGAAGAAAGGTATGAGTTCATAAGCCCAGCTAAACCAAGCACAAACACATTCGGGGGAACAACACCTTATTAGACTTCATCCAAACATTTGAAACAAGTGGCACAAATTAAAAAGGAATTAAACTACTACGTACGAATAACAACATCAGACTCAGACGCAGTTAAGTCTCAGAATATGGCCTTATTGCACTCGGAAAGACATACGTCGTACGATCGAGGAGAGCATAACTGGAGATGGTTGCTGTGAATGCAACGCAGCGTTTCAGAGTGAATTTGTAGAAGATGAGGAGGAAGGCTATTGTTGTGCGTGCTCCATCGATCGTGTTAGGTTTCCCACCAACGTTGCGCTGACCTCTGTACATAACGGTTCCTGTGTTTGACTTCACATTGTCATTAATTGCCTTTGTGAAATATATATATATATATATTTGCCTCCTCATCAGACCACCACAAAAGGGTCCCATATACACTTGAAAGTTCCTTATATATCTACTATCTCCGGTATTCAAAAGCCCATTTGACTTTTAATTTGGTAATAAATATAAGACCTCAATCTATTTTGTCTCTTATATTTATTCTTTTTTCCCTCAAAATAGTCCTTGTAATAGTTGCACATGTTAAACGTTTTATCACATAGTAGTTTTAGCTAATAAATATGATTAGTAAGAGTATTTTAAGGAAGACAACACCTATTTATTATAAATAACTAACTTAACTAACTTTCTTAATTTACTCAAATTAGTCAATTAGTTCTTATGTTAAATGACTGGAAGTAGTATTATGTTAAGATTTTCAATCACACCTAAATATATATCTTATTTTTTTCATATAGATTTATAATTTAATGATAATACTCCTCCGATCCTTAATATAAGATCCAATTGTTAAGTTAGTTTTGGTCCTAAATATAAGACCTATTTCTCATATTTATCAATTTTCTCTAAATTATTCCTATAGATACTCCCTAAACTATAATCAAGTAGAAGAGGGAGAGGGGGTATTAAAAAAGATGATTATGGTATTTTAGAAAAATGTGTCACATTTTTTTATAATTAACTAACTTACCTAACTTCTTTAATCTAATCAAATTAGTTAAATGGGTTTTATATTAAGGACCGAAGGAGTATCTATTTTAAAAAAGATAACTCCAACAATCTTTTCACGGTGGGAAAAGGCTTACCGTTTTTTTAACCTGCTTGTACAGTTAAAAGTAAACTAATACTCCTTCGATCCTTAATATAAGACTTATTCAACTAATTTGATTAGATTAAAAAAATTAGGTAAGTTAGTTAATTGTATAAAATATGACATGTCTTTCTTAAAACACCATAATTATCTTTCTTAATATCCTCCTTTCCTTATTTACTTGATTATGGTTGAGTGAATATCCATAAGGGTAACTTAGAAAAAATTGATAAATATAATAAATAGTTCTTACATTTATGACCAAAATTAATTTAACAATTAGGTCTTATATTAAACACCGGAGAAGGAGTTATTTTAAAGTATTTATCTAATGAGTATGAATAAAAGGAACGTACCTATACACAGAGGATCTGGAACCATCCAAGCTTGAGGGTTCTGGCTGATCTGGATGATCATGCCCCCGGGTTATGGGCATCACAGATTCTAATTCTAGTTGTCTCTTAACTTCCACAGCTATAACTTCCACAAGCTCTGATTCCGTTCTATACCAAGAGACACACATTATTAGTCCTTGGAGATCTATTGTCATTTGTCAACGCCCTATTTTATTTTATCTGGGCCCCACAAAAATAATAACAAAAATATAATTTTCTTGATTCTCTCTTGCAATTTGAAAATTCTCCTTTTACAATAAATAATTAAAACAAGTAGTTATATAATAACAACAACAACAATAATCTCATCCATGATTTCAATCCGGATTAGAAAACAGAGAGAAATCCACTGCTTCATCATCTTGTTTTTCTTAACCTGCAATCCATTAATTATTTTTTTTTCTTTTGAGGACTGAAACTAATTCTGGTATTATCGCGTGTTTGATTATTTACTTGAATATGTGGTATTGGAGGCATGCATGATGAATTTTGGTTTGTCTCTTTCTTATTCCCATCATGGTTCGTGATGTGGCAAATGAATTTGATTTGTTTCCTTGTTATTGACTCCTATATGTACCTTATTCTGTTTCTGTACATCACATTTTTTTAAAAAAAATTTTCAAAACTATCCCCTTAAAATTTTTGATGGCGTATCGCATTAATCCCCCCCCCCCCCCAAAAAAAAAACAGGAGATTGGGACTTGGACGACGACATCCATCTCCATGTAAAGCTCTACAAAGAACGCCATCTATATATTGATAGTTTAACACAGCTATTAATCTCTGACCAAACAAACTCTCTTAGTAATGCCGAGAGAAAGAGAGAGCAATATTAATTAATCGGTACCTGTAAGTGGAGCTTTCCCAACCAGCGAGATTGGCGGCTTCTTTCATGGCGATCGCCCACCGTTGTGCTGTCTCGTCCATGATGGCCCTAGACAGGTTCCTGTGATTTTTAAAAGCAGTTGAATAACTCCTTGTCTTTCGGACTTCTGAAGGACTGATTCCATAGAAAATGGGAATGACAAGTTGTCCGCCTGTTCTCTTGCACTTCATAATCTTCTGCAGTTCATCCAAAGTCCACTTTGAGGAGGCATAGGTTTCGGAGAAGACGATGAGTGAAATCCTGGATTGCTCCATTGCTCTTAAAAGTGCCGATGATACTTCGCTTCCTCTTTCTCGATCGCAACCATCCATGTATGTTCTAATATCATGCCTTCCCAAAGCAGAACGGAGATGGTTCACGAAACCGTGGCGGGCATCTTCTCCTCTGAAGCTGATATATACGTCATGAGTATTTTCTCCGTTACTAGGGTTAGGGTCAGAGGATGAAGCAGAAGAAGATGATGCTGATTATTGCATCAGGGTGACAGAGATTGAAAGAGGGTGAAGAATGGAAGGACGCACACTAAAATGGTGCTCACGCTTTTATTGTATAACCTGTGCAATACAATACATTAGAGGAAAAGGAGAGAGCAGGTGGTTACAACAATATATTAGCTTCCTGGAAAATTCTTAAGCCGGCTGCTTGCTGATCTGCTGAGACACATATTACCAGGAAAATAGAAAGTAGTATTTCAGTGTACGGAAACTTCCTGGAAAATGAGCGGGTCAAATGTATAAGATTAAATCCCTTAATTAATTAAGCCTAGCTTTTCGTTGTACTTGTCTGATCCTTAATATAGAATTTATTTAACTAATTTAATTAGATTAATAAAATTAGATAAATTAGTTAATCATAAGAAATATCATATGTTTTTTCTAAAATATCATAATCATTTTTCTTAATATCTCCTTCCCCTCTCATATTTGATTATTATTGAAGGAGTATCACTAGGAATAATTTAGAAAAAATAATAAATATGAAAAATATGTCTTATATTTAGGACAAGATCAATTCTCTAATTAGGTCATATATTAAGAATCAGATGAGTATTAAGTTTTTTTTACAAGAAGTTTGAAAATCATTGCAAGTGTTCGATGCAAAATTTATTGTTCCTCGTATATTGTTATTCATTGTAGTCGCAAGTAATTAATTATATATATTTTTAATATTTCTCTCCAAATTTGATCAACATACAATATCTTACTGTACTAACTAGATGCCTATTAATCTTAATTTTGCATTGCTTTTGTTAGCACTATTTTCTTTCTTTTTTGGCACAAAGTTTCTTATAGTTTAATTATATGTAAAATTTAACTTAATCTGTATTTGTTCAGAAATCTGTTCTTGAAGCTGTGCCGGTTGCTCTAACCTCTCAATCTGCAGATCCATGTCTCCAACCAAACAAAATATACATAAATAATAAAACATCCCCATGTTGTAATATAAGCAAATGGATATTGTATATAAAACGTCCGTCAATGGTGCTTGAGAAAGAATAGATAATACAATGAGGATAAATGAATATTCTGAGACACTGTAGTGGTTGTACTCAGATTCCTTTCATATATATAGGACGCAACAGATAGGGTTTCTATGAGCTATACAATTATAACCATACACGTGTAGGGAGGAGATATAAATGATACAGTTGTACAAGTATTTAACCGTATAAACAATAAACAATGTAATTATATTCTAACATTCCCCCTTAAACGAGAGGGTGCAATACGCATCCCGAGTTTGTTTCTGCATGACTGAAAAAGAGCTTGAGCAAGGGGCTTGGTAAAGCAATCTGTTACTTGTTGAGTTGAAGGAATATATCTAATGTCGAGCTTTCTTACTAACACCATATCTCACACAAAATGAATGTCTATTTTGATGTGTTTGCTTCTAGCGTGTTGCACTGGATTTGCTGCCAAGGCCTTAGCACTGAGATTATCACACCAAATAAGGGATGGTCTCTTTATGAATAGACCTAATTCGAAGATTAGGGAGCTCAACCATTGTAGTTCACTGCTCCATCAGCAAGGGCTCGGTACTCTGATTCTGTACTGACCGAGCGATAACTCTTTGTTTCCGTGAGGACCAACAAATCAATGCACCTCCAAAGTATACACAAAAACCACCCATCGATTTTCTGTCATCAATGTTTGTTGCCCAATCAACATCAGTAAAGGCATGTAACTGTAAAGACTTGAGAGGTTTCAGATGTAATCCAAAATGATAAGTACCCTTTAGATACCGAAAAATCCTCTTTACTGCTTGAAAATGAGTGGTCCTTGGTTGAGAAAGAAATTGACTAAGCTTAGTTACAGAATAAGCTATATCAGGATGTGTAGTAGTTAGGTACTGTAGAGACCCAATTGCTTGCCTATACAGAGTCGGATCATTCATTAATTCACCATCATTCATTGAGTATTGTCTCCCAGTAACCATAGGAGTAGTGACAGGTGCACAATCAAGCATATTAAATTTCTTCAATATATCAAGTGTATATTTAGCCTGATTAAGATAGATGCCTGAACTATCTCTATAGACCTCAAGACCAAGGAAGTAATACAATGGACCGAGATCCTTCAAGGAAAATAGAGTATTCAGTATTTTCACAAAGGTATTCAAGTAGTTCAGATTGTTTCTAGTCACCAAAATATCATCCATATAGATCAAGACAAATACTATTAGCTTGTCTGTCTGTAAGAAGAAGAGGGAGATATCACTCTTAGCATTTTGAAATCCCCAATTGATTAAAGTGCACCATAAGCGATCAAACCAAGCTCTGGGAGCTTGTTTTAAACCATATATTACTTTGACTAACTTTCAGACATGATTCGGTCTCTGCTGGTCGACAAAGCCCTTTGGTTGTATCATGAAAATGTCTTTTGGCTTTAGGAGTGACCCATCTGGTTGGAACTTAGTTTTGAAGACCCATTTGCTATCAACAAGTTTCTGGCCTCTGTATGGAACTAATATCCAGGTATGATTTCTTTGGAGTGCATCAAATTCTTCTGCCATTGCACGACGCCAATGAGAGATGGCTAGGGCATCCTTGACTGACTTGGGTTCTGAGCACTTGGACAAGGAAAGTGGATCTTCAGAGTTAAGAAGCCCGACAAAAGGATATTTGGGCTTAAAACACCCGTTTTGGCCCGTGTTGTCATGACATGAGTGTTCACATCTCTTGGCAGACTGACTGGAGGAGATGGGCCATCATTTGAAGCTTGGCCTAATGAAGAATGGACGTTAGTTCACCTGAAGTTTCTGGTTGATTTGCAGCTCGGTCCAAAGAAGTATGATCAGTTGCTTGAGTACTATTGGACCCATCACTATCAACTGAAGAGATGGATGGATTAGGCTCATGGACTGGATCAGCTGTGTCATGAATTCTCGGTGGTTGAATAATCAGAGGCTGAATAATGGATGGAGAGACAGAGCCCAATTTGCGATTAAGAAAACCTGTGGCAAAAGGAAACAGAGTGGGATAAAAAACAATATGTCTAGAAACAAAGATTTTCCCAAAGGCGCTTAAACACCTGGATCCTTTATGCTGAGCGGCTGGTCCGAGATATACACATCGTTGACTATGAAACTGAAATTTATGCTCGTTACACGGTTTCAAACAAGGATAACATGCACACCCAAACGGTTGGAGACTCTTATAATCTGGATCCTTTTTATATAATTTGAACAGAGGAGTTGAGCCATTAAGCATTGGTGTTGGAAGTCTATTAATCAAGTAAACAGCCATATAGAAAGCATCCACCCAGTACGTGAGAGGCATATGAGCATGCGCAAGTAAGGTTAGCCCAGTTTCAACTATATGTCTGTGTTTTCTCTCTGCTCTACCATTTTGTTGAGAAGTGTAAGGACAAGTAAATCTGATATTAATACCAGCAGTTTGAGCAACAGGAATAAATGGTTTATACTCTAATCCATTGTCACATTGTAATGATTTTATTTTGGCATCAAACTAATTTTCAACAAGAGCTCGAAAATGATTAAAGGCTGTGATTGCTTCTCCTTTATGTTTGAGTGGATATAACCATGTGTAGCGACTAAAATCATCAACAAAATGGATATAAAATCAGTAACCATTAACAGATTGGACCAGAGATGGTCCCCAGAGATCAGTATGAATTAACTCTAAAGGAGAAGAAGCTTGAGAATAAGACTTAGGAAAAGGTAATAGCTTTGATTTTCCAAATTGACAAGCTTCGCAAGTATAATTTTCATTCACATGGATATTCAATTTACACTTATTTAAAACTTGCTTCAAAACTTTAGAACCAGGATGTCCAAGAGTATGGTGCCAACAAACAAAATCTGGAACTGAATGCGTGTCTGCGACATGTGCTTGTGGCTGAGGAGATTTAGGTCCTATTGGATACATTTCGTGCTTAGGTGTTCCCTGCAACAAAGGATGTCCTGTCTTCTTGTCCTTCACAACACAACCATTGTTAGTAAATTGAACATGGACAGGATTGTCTTCAACCAACCTATTTACACTCATCAAGTTCTTAGTGGCAGATGGAACAAGTAACACATTCTTAAGTAGAAGCGTAGATTGAGAATGATTGTAAGGAATAGTAGTAGAACCGACGCCCAAGATAGGACTCCTTTGTCTAGTACAAGTGTATAGATGAGTCTTACCTATGGGAGCAACATAATCCAGCTGATCTGAATCCGGTGTGATGTGATAATTTGCTCCACTATCCATACACCAAGCCGGGTCAGCAACTGAGTAGGGATTAGCATAGTAAGCTTATGGGTTATAATGATCTGGAGCCCGAGGACGATGAAAACCAGAGGAGTAGAAGTTCGGTTGGGGAGGCGGGTACGCATTTTGCTAATCCATCCGATCATAGCACGTTGCAGCAAAGTGTCCATACCTTTCACAATAGGTACAGAACGGGCGACCACTACGGCCACCACCACCACTACAGCGTCCTCTGGAGTAACCACTGTGAGAGCCGCCACGGCCATGCCGGCCACCATGATTATTGCTGGAGTTAGAGGAGCGACGGCCTTCATCAGACATATCGGCCTTTTGTGCAATATTGGCACTGGGTTGAATGGTCAAAGATGACATTTGACTGAGCTGCTCAACGCGACTTTCAAAAGCTAACAGAGAGGCCTGCACTTCGACCCAACTGAGATGAAGTTGGTCCGATAGCTTGACTACAATGGCATTGTAATCAGCATCGAGTCCATTAAGAGTGTGCAAAATAAGGTCTTTGTCGACACTGGTGCTCCAGCTAGTGCTAGCTGATCTGAGATATTTTTCATCTTACCCAGGTACTCTTTCATTTTCAGATTGTTCTTTTGTGTGCTATGGAGCTTAGTTTTGTGAATCATAATCCGAGCCTTTGTTGAAGCACAGGTAAGGCTTTTGGCTGCAGTCCACAACTCTTCGGCCGAACGACAGTGGAGCAGCTATGCTGCAACATCTTGAGTCATCGTATTTCTCAACCATCTGACGAGCATACGATCTACAGAATACCATTTTTCATACTCTGGGTTTGATTTTGCCCCAGTAGTATCGCCGGCTACAGCTGGAATGAGACGAGGAGGAGCATGACCGAGACCGTTGATGTGGGATTCCAGCTTGTTTCCCTCTATTAGAGGCAGGACGACCGACTCCCAAACAAGATAGTTGGTGCGATCCAGCTTGATCGCAGAGGTCTGAGAGGATGAATTAAATAGACTATAAGTCTTTGTGACTGTTGAATCAGAAGCATCAGACGTATTGGGAGACGCCATTTCCTGGCTCTGATACCAAGAAAGAATAGACAATACAATGAGGATAAATGAATATTCTGAGACACTATAGCGGCTTTGCTCAGATTCCTTTAATATATATAGGACACAAAGATAGGGTTTTATGAGCTATACAATTATAACCATACACGTGTAGGGAGGAGATATAAATGATACAGCTATACAAGTATTTAACCGTATAAACAATAAACAATATAATTATATTCTAACAGCTTGCAAGATCTTTACTTCTCATGGAGGTCGAACGCGGCATTCTTAAATTGTGATAGATCAAGCTGATTGTTATTGGATGTCAAATTTGTATCAAGCTTATTATTATTGGATGTGAAATTTGTTCTAAGTTTTGAATTTGGGATTGAAATATGCGAAATATATATACACCATTTGATTCTAGTCACTTGCAGGAGTTTCTCACATACTAAGGAGAGCATTAAATAGATGAAACCTTTCACTTTTGTGAGCATCAAACACTAGTCTTCAACTTTACTATAATTAATAGGGAAAAAAAATTAGAAATGAAGTACTATCTCCGGTCCTAATTATAAAAGCTAGTTGACTAATATGAGGAGATTAAGAAATAAGTTCTTAGTTATTGTAATAAATAGGTGTTGTCTTTCCTAAAATATCTTTACTAGTCAAGTGTGTTGGCTAAAACTACAATTATTAGAAGGACTATCTTAGGAAAAATTGCATAAATATGAGAAACAAAGTGAATTGGAGTCTTATATTTAGGACTAAAATAAAAATCAAACAAAGTGTTATATTGAGGACCAGAGGTAGTATTAAAAAGATAAAAAGTGACAAATAAAAAGAACCAAAATTTCTCTCTGACAAATAATAACGATTAGAGTGGTATAGATGAGAGAAAAACCTTGGGTATAATTACTTTCTTCACAAAAGTCAACTGGAGAGAAGTTGAAAGGAAATGATACAAATGAATAGAAAATTCGCTTGGAGTTTCGGGGAATGGAGGAAACGTGTTTTAATTAAGTCAACTTTGAAAGAATTGAAAATAAATCCCACCTTATCAGTTGAATCTAGATTCTAGAAAAAATGCAATGACCCCCCAAAAAATCTACAATTAATTTTGATAGTTAATAAAACTGTGTGATTAGTTGGGAATTTTAGGAGACCACCAAAACTTTATTTAAAGATAAATAAGAACACTCCAATTTCATCATGTTTTAATTAAAATAACATGAAAGAGATTGCTCATACCAAACGGACCCTTAACGGAGGGCACAGGACTGCACCCAACTCTGCCTGCGGACTCTTCATTTTTAGTTTCTGCTACACATTTTTCTTACAGATTACTAATTTAATTATTTTGTAACATTTAAAAATTTAATTATTTTTTACTAGAAAAAAATTCAATTATTTAGCTTTTATTTTTGGGATCGGAATAATTGTTATATAAGACCAAGAAAAAAAAGGAAATTATCTTAATTAGCGTATATATTTTAGCCAACCAAAAGATTCAGATTCCTCTATTATCAGCTTAATTTAATTAGTTTCTGCGTTACTCGACCCAATTTTTTAAATTAAAATTAATGGGTTTATACTAATTTTGGTTCCTGAAATTTGATTTCATTTCGATTTTGGTTCCTGAAATTTAAACTAATTATTTCAGTCCCTGAAATTGGATTTTATTTTGATTTGCTTAAAAATGTTTGGTCACTGAAATAAAGTTTTGGGAACCAAAACTATTGGTTCTAAATTTTAGGAATTAAAATCAAAATAAGACCACATTTTAGAGATCAAAAACAATATTCTTCTAATCTTAAATGTAAATTGTTGTCACAAAATGGGTCTTATATTTACGAGTTGAAGAGTATTAACCCAAAATTTATTTACACCATTATATAACTGTTTGCATCCTGTGAACATTTGGTCCTTGCATCTTGGAAGAGTATTAACCCAAAATATTTAATAATCATGGTAAGGATGCCAATTGCCAACTGACAATTAAATAAGGACGTAAACTATCACATAAACTATTAATATGTTTGTGTATATTTTGTCAACTATGAGTTGTGCTGGACAATCAAAAGTTTGCAAAGTTCACTCAGTTTTTAGTACGAGGAAAATTTAATTAGGATAGGCTTAATTGCTCTTTACTCTCTGCAACTCAAAGAAATTATTCTATACGAATGATTTATAAGGGACAAGAATGGTACTAATTCTAATGTTTGAAACTAAAAGGATGCTTGGATAAAACTAAATCATGTTTTTAAAAGTGATTTTACTATATATGAAGTAAATATATCAGGGGAGTTTTGTCTCTATTATTTGAAGGCATCTCCTTCACAAGTGCTTTTGAGATTAGGCGAACACCTTGTAGAGTCTTCGCCAAGTGCTGTAATTGAGTCAACTTATTTTTTTTTTTTGGGTAACATGAGTCACTTTGAACATGAATGGAAAATAAATCCCCCTTCATTGCTTGAAGCTAGATTCTAGAAACAAGTGCAATAATACGGCAAAAAGAAAAAAAAAAAAAAACAAGAAACAAGTGCAATAATGACCCGGAAAATTTTCCAAATAATTGGTACTAGTATTCAATATCACTGAAGTTTGATTAGTTGGGAATCTTCAGGAACAACAAAAAATTTATTTAACGATAAATAGGAACAATCCAACTTGCCATATGATAACCGTCAACGCATCAAGCTAGTGGGGTTCTTAATTATAGCCGTCGAGTTTGACTAATCAACATTTTTTCAGGGACAATGAGAATTTTGGTCAAACAAAAAAAAGAAGACGTTAAGAGCAGACTTCAAGTCGTGGAAACTTCTTTTTTTAAAAAAAAAACAAAAACAAAAAGAGTGAATAAGACGAGTAAAAATGACTGGTAATAGAAAGAGACCTTTATTAGTTATTTACTGCTAATGTTACTCTTCGAAATAAAATATGCTTACAATACGGATGCAGGCTGCCTTAATTTCAGATGAATTAATAAATATATTTGTTACAACACTAATTATTAAAAACACGCTTCAATCCAAATAAATTCATTTCAATATATGACTGCACAAAGTTTGAATCAATAAATAATCTAAAATTTATAGAAAATCATATTATTTATAAGTCAAAAATAATATGACTACTTTATTTGCAATTTGATTTTAAACTATATAACATAATATAATGAAATCCTATGCGTGAAACAAGTATAGGGAGTTGAGCCAAGTCAACTTTCCTACTTTCATTTTTTTCTTTTTTTGGGTGGGGGTTTTGTTTTAGGTCCTTCTTGCATGTATGACGACTCAAACAACTTAAAATAAAACATTAAATCCTTTTCATTCGGGTTTTTTTTTTAACCATTAAACCGGATAACTCTTCACAAGTCTTTTTGTTAT
>NW_021634424.1:0-65715 GCF_004799145.2 Neltuma alba | reverse complement strand
CATATAGAGCTTATATATAAATATATATATCATAAAATAGTTTTATATATTAGAATAATTTGATAAGAAGAATAATAATTATACGACACAAAGAAGATTGATATTTTATATTTAATATTAAAATAAACTCTCTAATTAGCTGTTATATTTAGAATATATGAATATTCCCTCCTATCCTATTGATAAGATCCTAAGATTTGAATTAATTTGATCCTTTTTGTAGATCCTACTAAGGATTATTTAAATATTAAAGGTATTTTTACCAAATTTTGCCCCTCAATTAATATTCTAAGTATCCGATTTTCCCTTATCTCATTATTGTTATTTCTCTCTTTCTTTCTTTCTCAAGACATACTTAAAAAAAAAAGAGGTTTAATTTTTATATATTATTACTTTAACTAATTTTAACTATTTTCTTAAACCACATAATTTAATTAATGAGATGTTATAAATAGGACCAGTAGAGCATCGCTTTGCTTAAGATTTTACAGGTGATAGAAATTGAAATACTTTATGACAGATTAAGGGCTTGTTATTAAGTGGTTATAAATTGAGATAAAACGTGACTTGGCAATAACTGAGACTTTTGAACGCCTTTTCATTTCTTGGTTACGAGAAATAAATGGACAGTGCACCGAGTTAAAGACGGCTGAAGGGACAAAAATAAATGGGATGTGAACGGATGATACGGTCGGTGGCATTTAATTAGAGCCGTCGAAACGCCTTTAACCCTTTTTTAAGTAAAAAACCGGGCTTGTATTTTAGGATATCGAAAAAATTGGGTTTAAAAGAGTTAATCTTTCAGGATTCAGAAATAAAAAGATCAGTCTTTTTAAACCCATTCTATTTTTTAATTATCAGAATATTTATATAATTGTTGATTAGTTTAAGTCTGAATTAGAAAATCATTTAGAAGAACCAATACTTAATTCATATAATTAAAATCAATTAGACATCTTGAATCGTTGGAGAGACAATTAAAATCTACTTTCAATTCTCTCAAGAACTGTAAATTGATATTCTTTGCATTCCAATTATTATAACAGCTAACGAATCTTCTTTTATCATCGATTCACATGTTTGAACAAAATATAGAAATTTTCTTATTCTAACAAATGTTTAGGCTTTTATTTGTACTTGTAACTACTACGGGCTTGTTTGGATTGACTTATAAGTAGCTTTTCAAACGTGATTTACGGAATACGAGATAAGTATGTGAGGAGAGTTTTGTCTCGGCTTACGTGAATTTGCTTAAAAGCCCATTTAAACGGAGCTCCAAAGCCTGCAAGGGTCGGGTCCGACTGGTTGGAAAAGGGGAAGGCAAGCGCCATGTACCCGCCAGGTCTTGGGCTCGATTCCTCGTAGTGGCACCCACGAGATTAGTCTGGCCTTGTGTTGGGTGTGTTGGGATACTCGGAGTTAGCGATAACATCCTACTCAAAAAAAAAACGGAGCTCCAAACAAGCCATACATAGTTTTACTTTAATAAAAGTGATGAAAATAAAAACCTTGATATTTTTATCACTGAAGAAGAGCTCATCTCTAGTAAAGAATATCAAATATTGTTGACCTTGATGCTTGTGATAAATATGAAGATAATAATATGTTGATGTTGTTAATCTTTAGTTGTATAGTTTTTATCTTTTGCTTTCCTTGTTTTATTTTTTTTTAAGTTTAAATAATAATTCATTAGTGTTTGATGTTTTCTCTATATATCATTAGTTTATTTTATTAATTATAACTTGAATAAAAAATTTTAAATGTTTCATTGTTTTTTTTTTTATTTCAAAATAATTGAAAAGAATTTAAATTTTAAAAAAATTACATAAAAAAGCTAGTTTTTTAGGTTTTTAACTCATTTAATAATATGATAATTTTAAAATATATGGGTTTTTAAATGGCCAGCCTTTTTAGATCTGACTCTTTAAGGTTAATCTTTAGGACCTGATCGGTTTTTTTTTTACAGCTCTACATTTAATTGGGGTCATAAAGGGGCCTCAACGAATTAAATGCTTTGTAAACAAACATTTGTGACCGCGTTCTTGCCTCCTTCCAGTCCCTACCGACAGGCAACTTGCCTCTTCAACCGCTTTACTCTTTTTTTTTTAAGCCGAACCTCTTTGCCCTTAGTTTTGATCTGTTTATATTAAATGTTTACGTAAATTATTTTTCTTCTCATTTTTTCCTTTTATTTTGTAAATCAGGCTTCTGCACCATTCAGACCCATTTATGTCTCATATCCTTCTTTCTCTTCCTAAATAATTTATGTCTCATACTTCTTGTTATGATATATTCTTTTGGCCCTATTATAAAAGTAATTTTAGCATGTTTGATATAAATTAGAAAAAAAAGTTAACTGCATTTTCTTCATTAAAATATAACGTTTTCTAATTTTAACCCTTTTTAGCATATACACTTTTAAAAAAGTAACCATCTAACTATAATAAATAAACACTAAAAATTGAATGAATTGTCTTTAAATAAGATCAAGATAAACTTCTTTCTATCTTATACTATCTCTGGTCCTAATAAGACTCAATTGATTATTTTGAGAAAATTAAGAAAAAAATCACTTAATTATAGATATGTTACATGATCCCTTTAAAATTCTTATATGTATCATTAGATTATATTATAGTTTTATAATCCAAACATATTAGTTTTAAAAAAAATGATACATATTATATTTTTAAAATAACTTATTTAATTTTTTTAAAATAATAATAATCTTTTAATATTTTAATAAAAAACATATTTTAATTGTTACGCCTCCGTTGCTTTTTTTTTTTTGGTTCCTGTGGCGTAGGTACTTTTCGCGGGAAATTCTTGTGTGAAGGGAGGTGATACTAAACAGGCCTCACAAGTGAATATTCTCAATCACGAAATGGTTAATTGGTCCACAGCTTTTCTTCTGTTACATTTATATATAGGGAAATTACACTCAGGTCCCACAGAGTACAATTAATATCAAAAGGTCCCTGAAATCGCGAAATGATTCTGAAGTCCCCAGGGACCTGTGTGTAATTAATTCTAATTGTGAAATTACTACTTACTTACCCTTGTTAATTTTATTGCAACAATTCGTTCACAATCTCAACAGTGCTGTTAACAACCCGAGAAGACGTGATTGACAACCTCGGCAGTGCTCATGACAACTCACTCTGTGGAATGCCAGGGGCGTTGTTGAGGTTGTTAACCACCTCTTCTCGAGTTGTTAACAGCCACTGTTGATGTTGTAAATAGGTTCTAATTTTATTTACAATCTTAACAGTGCTGTTAACAACCCGAGAAGACGTGATTGACAACCTCGGCAGTGCTCATGACAACTCACTCTGTGGAATACCAGGGGCGTTGTTGAGGTTGTTAACCACCTCTTCTTGGTTGTTAACAGCCACTGTTGAGGTTGTAAATAGGTTCAAATTAACAAGGGTAACTACGTAATTTCACAATTAGAATTAATTACACACAGGTCCCTGGGGACTTTAGAATCATTTCGCGATTTCGAGGGACCTTTTTGATATTAATTGTGTTATGTGGACCTGAGTGTAATTTTCCCTTATATATATAAATATATATATATTTATCATCTATTTTCTCCCAACACATTATTTTGATATTTTCTATTTTTGATTTTTTCAGATAAGTCAGATGAAGGAGAGATTGGCGTTGTATGAGAACGACCCATCAGTAAAATTGATCATCTTAAGGTAAATAATTAAGCAGTGGAAGATTTCTTGACCGTTATCTTTCATTATTTAAATTATAAATAAACTTCGGATGCTGGCGTAATAGAAGCGTTAAGAATGCATTCAAAACAGAAAAAAAGAAGTGTAAGAAAAATATAACTCCATAACATATATAGACATTTCTTAATTAAATTATACTCCTTCCTGTCTTATTTATAAGTTTAAAGTTTGAGAAAGGATATGATTTACTTTATAAGTTTCAATTTGAATTTATCTTAACACTTAATGCAAATTGGCTTTAATTATTTATTTATCATAGCCCCTCTTATTATAGTTTTTTGTATTTTTTTGTCTTTTTTTATTTATTATAAGGGTATATTTGAAATAAAAATATACTTCTAATCTATTTATTACTGTTAACTAATTATCTACATTTATAAATTAATTATTTAAAATTTTGATATCGTACTGATGTCTTGCACGCGCATTTCTATTTTACTTCGATACAGGCTAATGGAAAAGCTTATTGTGCTGGCGGTGACGTGATATCGGCGGTCACTTCTTCAATTGCAGGTCGGCGAGATGTTTAGTTTCAATAAAAGATAAAAAAAAAACCATATTTTTATAATTTATATTAAATGTTAAACAAGATAGAACCGGATTTTTATTTATATAATAACGTGGAAATACATGGTTCAATAAAATTTTATAGCAACAAAAAAATTATATATTGATCATATTGTTGTAAAAATATTATACATTTTCCTTTATCAATCATCATACCTTTGTTGAACAACTTGGTAGTTGAAAAGAGAAAACTTAAATGTGTTCTCGTTTTAGATTAGACACTCTCATATATTTTATGAAGTGTGAAAAATTAATAAGTTCATATCTTATGAATACTTGATGTTATCATATATATATTGATATATTAATTTATTTAAATAACAAGCAATCAGAAATAGCAGCGTTGATTTATTGATGGTATTTAATGGAAGAACAGATTGAAGAGTTTGACATTTTAAAAAGCACTTAAAAAAGTGTTTTTGTGCAAATTGAGATAAAATGCATCTTAAATATTATAAAATTACTTTCAAAAAACTAATCCAACACCACAAAATAATTATGGGAACTCAAATTACTTGGTAAAGAGAGAATTAATTAAAAGAGCATTTTATCAGTATGTTACTCGTGTTATCAACCTGATTTTGGACGTTTTAAATATTTATTTTCCCTGAGGTTGTGAACTAAAATATGTTATGCTTATTTTTCATTTTGCTTTAAATATTTTGATAATTTAATATTTCGATTTTTAATGTTAGGCTCCTTCAATTTCTTTAATATTATATTATTAATATATTTTATGGAAAATAAATTTGGTGTGTATATATACATTGCCTGTCCGTGTGTGATTAATCTTCAAATTAAAGTTCAAAGATGTTCATGTTCAACATAATGGTGTGATTGGAAATAGGACACTGGACTTACCCAGCAAGCTTTTACAAGAAACAACTTACATTAGATCATTTGATAGCAACCTACAAAAAGCCAGTGGTGAGCTTGCTAGTCTCCCCTCAGATTATATATTTTCATTTTTAATTTCTAATCGTATAGTAAAAGAGACATTTATTGGTTCAATTAATAATATGAAGGTGTCTCTCATTAATGGAGTGGTTATGGGAGGAGGCGCCGGTCTATCCATGAACACAAATTTTAGAGTTGTCACTGAAAGAACTGTATGCTTCATCTTTTTTCTTCTCTCTTACATGCTCTCTTTGATTTTATTTATGGGACATGTTTTAGAAGCACGTAATTGTCTTAAATATTAGAAAGAATTTCACAGAAAGAAGTTTAAAATTATTAAATTCTAAATAAATAATTCCTATAAAAATATGTTATTATTTTTTTACAGTATTTAATGAGTTATTTTTTAAAATGAAAATATTTAATGATTGTAAGGGAGACGTATAAAGGATAAATGATTCAATTTTAAGAAAATTTTAGTACTTAAGTTAACTTACATTAATTAGTGAATGAGTCAAGAATGACTCAGTATGCATTATAAGAACAAAAGGAGAAACTAATTTCAACTTTTCAACAAAATTCAGCTGTACTATTCATGAGGATCAAAAAGTTGTATTATTCATAATTTCTTTTAAGCAGTACACAAATTCCATTGGCTATCATACAAATTATTAATAATTAATAAATAGTAACTAGTTAGTAATATTGAGTCTCGTATTGAATCATTACACTAATCTTATATCGTTTATTTAATTAATAGGTGTTTGCTATGCCAGAAGCATCAATAGGACTCTCCCCAGATGTGGGTGCTTCATATTTTCTCTCCAGGCTTCCTGGCCATTTTGGTAATATTCTAATTTAGGGATAATTAATCTGAAAATCCCTGTAGTTTTAACTAATTTTTAATTAAATAGTTATAGTTTTTTAATGAGAAAATTGGAGACAAGGATCCAAAGAAGATGATATATATATATATATTAAAGAGTATCCTAAAAGTTATAATTATTTAGGAGAGCAAATACTAAAATATAAACTTAAAAAAATACTAAGTTGCTCCTAAAACAGGATGAAGAAGGCGCATCAATTCAAGGTATGGAAAATTTCAATGAAAAGTTTTAGATGATACTCTTTGTTCTACGTTTTAATTTGTTCATAAAGGGTAGCGGATTTAGCAGATCCAGATATAAAAAATAGCTATGATCCACCCTAAATTCACGAGAATAATGGAAGATGAAGCTTATCAGGCAAGTTCTTTTTTTTTTAACTATTACAGGATGACAGAGTAGATGCTCTGAGACCAACATAGTAAAATGAAATGTGAAGGCTCGCTGATTGTAAAATTTTCTAAAAACAGAACGTAAGTTCAATTAATGTATAATTATTTAGTCAAATTAATTAATTATATTAATTATTTTTATAATTAAATAATTATTAATTAAAATTTATTATTTTTATTTTATATTTCACTATTATCATTTAACTAATTTTAATTTAGATTAAATCAAATTAAGAAAATATAGGGACCCGATTAAAAATTCAGTAAAATTATAAGGATATGATAAAAAGAAAAAAAAACTGTAAAGACCAAATTAAAAACAAATGAAAGTATAATAATCTAATTTGAAAATTGGCAAAACCATGAGAACTTGCAGATTGATTATCCCTCTAATCTAATACATTATTATCGACATTTACTCTTTACAATTCCAAGTAGAAAAATATCTTGATAACAAGCAACTATACTTATCCCGATTCTCCAATTTGCATCACATCATATATAGGGGAGTACCTAGGATTAACAGGAAGGCGTTTGAATGGAGCAGAAATGTTTAAATGTGGCTTAGCGACTCATTTTGTCCCCTCCAAGGTGTGTGTATATATCTGTTTATAACGTTGTATCATCATCCACCTCTCATAGATTTTCTCTTCCACAACTTGAAATTATAACAGTGTGACATTATGCATTATAAATAGTAAAATTCACATCGCCCTCTTTCTCCTACGCAACAGAAGCTAAATTTGCTGGAAAAAGCCCTATACTCCGTGACAACTTCAGATAGTTCAACAATTACGGCATTAATTGATAAATTTACTGAAATAGTTTATCTTAAGGAAGGCAGCCCCTTGAAGAGGTAATTTTATGGTTATTCTGTTTCTTAATGTACACGCCCTTTTCTCGTAGCTTAAGCCTGAGACATAACAATAGATGATACTCTTTCGGTCTTTAATATAAGACCCGTTTAACTAATTTGATTATATTAAGGAATTTAGGTAAGTTAGTTAATTACAAGAACAGTGACACATTTTTCCTAAAACACCATAATCATTTTTCTTAATAACCCCTCTCCCTCTTCTACTTGATTATGGCTGAGGGAGTATCCATATAGATAATTTAGAGAAAATTAATAAATATGAGAAATGGGTCTTATATTTGGGACCAAAACCAACTCAAAAATTAGATTCTATATTAAGAACCGGAGGAGTATTATATATGTGCGTGTGTGCGTGCGTGTGTATTTTTCTCATTTGTTTGATTTTCTTCCTTTGGTTTGTGTATATATATTTCAAATGCTTAGGATCATTGTTAATGAAATCAACCATATGGCTGTACAGAACCATTATAAAAAGTCGCAAAAAAAAGAGAGGGAATATTGTATATAGTCATTCCCTTGCCAAACAATATTTCATCAGTTCTTGTTAGTTTACTAACAGACTGGACACAATCAACAAATGCTTCTCAAAAGGAACTGTTGAGGAAATTGTTCTATCATTGGTACGCATAGTTGAATTTGATGTTCATTTTTCATTCTCAGAAAAAAAAAATTAAAATCAGGATTTCTCGTCAGACAAGAATTAATATCTTATTTGAATAATGACATAATTTTCGCAGGAAAAGGAAATAGAAGTGAATGGAACAGAAAAGTGGATTGCAGATGCATTAAATTACATGCGTGGATCCTGTCCTACAAGCCTCAAGATATGGCTTAGATCAGTGAGTATATTAACTAAGATGTATATATCATTGGAAATTACATTCAAAACTTACAAATTAATGTGATTAGGTGAGAGAAGGCAGAGTACAAAGCATTGAACAATGCCTTAATCGGGACTACAACATTAGCTGCCATTCCCTACGAAGAACTGTCAGCAATGATTTCTACGAGGTCAGAACTATTTGACAAAAAATGCCATTAACGTGGTGTAGTTTTAACTGTTGAACTGTCCTCTTCACTGCTCATAATTGAAAGCATCAATCTATCATAATTATATTCTATTGTGGCAAGCTTCATTTAATTTGAACAGACCTTTACAAAGCTCGTATTGTCTTGCAGGGTTCAAGAGCAAAGCTGTTTGATAAGGACAACAAGGCTATGGTAAGACAGAGAGAAAGATATAGGCTTCAGTTTTCAATATTTGATTCTGCTTATAATATTGCATGACAATGTTGGTTGCTTTTATTTGTGTTTTGGTGTTTTGATTAGTGGGATCCTCCAAAGTTGGAGCTGGTTAGTGAAGAAATGGTAGATCGGTACTTCAGGGAGGTTGAGGATGAGAATTGGGAGCGTCTGCACCTTCCTCGTAGGTCAAACTTACCCTGCAAGCTGTAGACTGAAGCCATGTGGAATAGTTATGGCATGGAAATGGAGAGGCCTTTTATACGGAAAAGGACCTATATGTAATATTTGGGAATTAAATGATCAATGTCTTGCGTGTTTTGTTTATTATTTTAGTCTTGTTTTGGTTTATAATGTTGCAAAATATAGCATGGACTTCTTAATTATTATTGGACATGGAGTCGCAAGCTCAGATGAAATTTCTATAATTTTTTAAGGGTGAAACTGTTAAAGCCTTTATGCCGAGTCTGAGCAAGCAAGCCCACTATTCCTTATTTTCTTAAAAAATAATTAATTCAAGTCATTTTGTGTGCTTATCACAACAAAAAGAAAAAAGAAAAAAGATGCTTTCTTTAATTCAGTTCGTGTGTGACTATATACACCTTGTTGCCTCCAAAGCGAGCTGTGGTATGTGGAAGACTCGCCATATCTGCAAGAAATCACAGACGCAGTATTGATTGCTTCAAAGTGACTCTGAAAATATTAAAAGACGAAAATATATATATATATATATGAAAACCTCCCTGACTTTAATAGGTATATACACATAACCGGGTATTCTTACGAAGCCACTGCAAACAGTAACCCCAAAAAAAAAAACCAAAATACTGTAGGGTGGGAGTTATTTACCAAAATACTACATATAAAATTGTTCTTAAGATGAAATTTGACATTATCTTCGAGGAATCTTAAAACATTTTGTTTATTTATTTGAAAATCTTCATAGTTTAATTTATCTCAGTTTCAAATCCATTAGCTTAGCCTCTCTTTTTTTCACTCTTAAACTTTCTTCCATTAAAATTTAAAAGGGAGAATTACAATTAGGTACAAGAAAAGAATTTAATTACTTTAGAATCCATTAACAAGTGAAAAGTAAATAATAACAAGTTTTAAACTAGAAAATAATAACAGATTCAGGCTCATTAGAACTTTGTAGTAATTAAATTTCTGTCTTAAGACCTCTTCGTAATTCTCCCAGTTTAAAACAGTTAATTCAAAATTGAACACCGTTAAAATTTAGGTTAAAGGGCGGATGGATTCTGAATCATCTTTTCTTACGCAGCTCCTTCCGGTAACTCCCAAGCTTTCTCTCTTCTTTCCCACCATTATGCATCCCATATTATGTTCTCTTTTTTCTTTTTTCAGTTATTAATTATATTTCTTACTCTTCTTTAAGGACATATTTCGAAAAATAATATTTAATTTTTACATATTTATTATTACTGGAATCCCTGTACCCATCGTGAGGGAGGAGCCATGGGCCTGATGCAAGCGTTCTTGAAAGTAATGTCATCAAACAGGTCTGACTTTTATGCTCTGCTTGGATGGATGGGAAGAAAAGTTGAGAGGAAAAAAAAAAATGAGAGGAGAGAAAATAGAGAAAAGGAAAAACTGGAGGGAAGTTGTGATCATCCCTCTTGTTTGGATGGATGAGAGAAAATAAAAAGGAAAGAAAATTAGCATATATCTAAATGATTAAAATGTCTTTATCAAAATATATCATATTTACAATTAAATTAAATTAAATATTAGAATAGGAAAATTATACTACCATTAGCATCATCAAGTAATTTAAAATCAAGTTATTTGGTTTGTATATATTTTCAGATTATTATATTTTAAAACCAAATTATTTAATAAAAATATTGTTTTAAGATAAAAAAAAGTGAATAACTTTTTAAACATAATAAAAAAATAAATATGGAGAGAAAAAGAGAAGAGGGGCAGTCATGGAAGTCTTGTTTTCCTTCCTAAATCTCTCTATATATGGAGAGAAAATAAGGTATGAAGCCCACTTTATTTTCTCCTCTACTTTTCCTTCCTCCTACATTTTCTCTTCTATCCAAATAAGAGAAAGCTTGTTTCTCCTCATATTTTCCTCTTTAGTTTTTTCTCCTCTCTAATTTTCTCTAAGTCCAAACAAGGGGTTAATGCCAAGTTTTCCGAAAGAAATGTACGAGGCAAGGGCTTTGAAATAAAATTGGCAAGGGATCATCCTCTTTTAACTGACGCGTGGGCTTCGATTCCTGTTTAGATAGAGAAAAAGTTAAATTTTCCGGCCAACTATCTCACCTTGCCTACAATTAGCAGATGCGGATAAGTTTGGACCGTTAATTTATCTGAAAGATGATTTGTTTAGCCAAAAGCGGGTAAGATGAGTTCAGTTCCCAAAAAAAGAAAAAAGGTCAATAAGAGGTCAGTAAAAGAGACGTAAAGTAGATCCTTGAAGGTGACGTGACTACACAAATGGTTTACAAGCAAGCATTTATGATCTGGTGCTGGGGAGATAAGCCAACAGCGTGTTTATTATTTTAAATATGGTTTTTATTTAAAATAATTGATATATATGCACTTTATTATTATTTTTTTCCCTCTCTCGTTTTTCTTAAAAGTGACGCCAAACCGGTCCGGTTTTGAATGCCAAATTTTTTTTTCAAAAAAAGAGGTTGTGAAGCATCTAGAAGGCTAGGACTTTGAGATAAAGTAATTAAAAGGACAATTAAAGGTTGGCTTAAAAAAGGACCGCTAAAGAGGCGTTTGCGAAGAAAAAGACAAAAGTAGGACCCATAGGTAATGGGACCATACTCAAATTCACTTTAACTAATTTATTAAAAATTAAATGATAATTAAACATTAACTACTCTTTAAATGATTTATATTTTAGACCAAATCATCATTTTTTTTTATTGTAAATAGAAATGAGTACATGTGATTTTTAAGTAACAGACTTTAAATTTGTCTTTAAAGACCCATTTTGTAATATCCAATATAAAGCTATGCCATACTTAAACATACAAGTAGCACATGCGTGTGTTTACTAAGGTACATAAAAGAAGAATCTTAACTTTTGTTTTAGTTCGCTAAATAACCATGATATATAAAAAGAGATACCATACCCAAGCACATATCATGGTTATAAAAAATATCATACTTACTACTTCACCTTAACCATGTTAGAAAAAAAAAAAGCTTAACCCCTAACATGGTTATTTAAATCCCCAACATACCTGGTTAACATAGACATGATATAAAATAAATCACAAGAAAGGCATAACTAAATGACCTACTTATTCAGATGCAATTGCCGCAATGTTCAGTTGTGGGTCTAAGGCCCCTAAAGCAATCAATAAAAATATCCATAGCTAAAGAAGCAAAACACTCTAGTAGTAATAACAAGTCTAAAATAAGCCAATAACAGTTTAAAGAACATCATGGCTCCTAGGTGGCAATTAAACGTAAACCAAACATAAATTTTAGAATCGAAGCGCAGTCACTAGTGTAAGTGACCTCACGCTTACAGTGCCTTCCCCGCTGCATCTCCCCTGCTGCTCTCACCTGAAATTGGTGAAGTAACGGAATGAGACCACTGTCTCAGTAACATAAATTCTACCCACCTTACCTACCAGTACCCTTACGAGGTGCCAAGTAGGACTAACAGTTCAAAATCAATAGTTACCAATAGCATACGAATAGCACGCAGACAGACATATCATTCAAGATCACATTAGGTCATAATATTCAAACTAAATAAAATGCAGCATAGTTGTCACATTATCACAATACATTAAATTTCCAGTTCCACCTTATAACCTCCTTATAACTGCCGACTGAACCCATGGGCTAATTGCTACCCACGTCATAACTGACTCTCACAAGCTTCCCACAAGTGTGATGCGGACCGGCCAAAGTCGACAGAGCACACAAGGGCCATGGGTTCCTCCAGAAAGGGTTACTACCCTGGGATACCTCTGGAGTGTCGCAAGCCCAGGGTTACTGCCCTGGTAATATGGGCCAGCCATAGAGCGCCATATGGCGGCCTACCACGTGGTCACAATATCATATGCTTCTGCACAATCTCCTCCCCAGAATATTATCCAATCACAATTCATAGTAATTTATCATATTCACATCCATAGCTATTCAATTTATATATGACATTCTCAACTATAACACACAAGACGATATTTCACAATTTCATGCTCATTCAGTATGGTTTGCCACAGCACCATATAAGTTTCCACAACCAACACAGATAACTAAAAATAATAATTAATAAATAATAAATGATAAATAGTAAATAAATAATTCTAAGTTGGACCACTCACTATGGCAAACATGGTCCTCTCATCCACCTCCTAAAGTTCCAACAAGAATTTCCTCTTCAACAAAATAAAGTCCCACAAGGCTAATTTAAAATCTATAAAAGGTTGCCATAATTCCTAATAAATCTTTTCGTAAAACGATAATCAAATCATCCTCATAAATTTTCATGCTTTGAAAGGAACTCGTAGGAGTCACCAGTAAGTAAGATGAATAGAATTCACGTTACCTGTTATCCTTTAGCTACAAGGATTCAAATAGCAATTTTCCAACAATCAATGTTCTCCGTAAGAGGCTACAAAAATCACATGTATAATATTAACATACAGTTTTGAACTATTAAAACCTAATTTCTTTAAAACTATCCTAAAGCCTTAGTATTACCCCATGGAAACGTACAGCTTCTTCTAGATTCATATTCCATTATAATTTATTTAGCTCACTATGATAACTAATTATATGAAAGTCTTGCGGTCTTCTTAGAATTTCTTAAGCCTTCAGATTCTAAATTAAACCAGTCTCATATTGTGTAGGTACCTATAACTATGGGTTGAAGAAAGAAATTATCCAAGACCAAAGAAAATGCTGAAGACTAAAATAACAGAGTTCACTCAAACTTTGACAACATATCTAGACATTATTACTTTTAATTCAAGTATATCACCATCAAAAATTTATTTAATTTGTTTATTCAAGTGCATCCTATTCCTCCGTACCTACCAATTCGTGCGTGTGTGTGTACGTGTGGCATGTGTGTGTGTGACCACTCCCCTCTACCTACTAATATATGTATCTATATGTGACCATGTGCGTGAGATGCTTCTGACATGAGGAAGGATGATTAGACACAAAAAAAGAAAGAGAGACGTGAGGGAAAGACAATGGGAGAGAGGAAATCAATAAAAGAGAATAAGAGAAGGAGCAAGTTCACACCTGCGTGAGATCTCCCAAAAGCCGTCCAGAGCTTGTGGCAACGTGAATGTATTTAGAAGAAGTAAGAAAAGAGAAGGGTTTTTGGGAGTATGGCGGCTGATAAGGATATTAGATGGGAGTAGGAGTAGGTTTTAGGTTTCTAAAATATATCCCTAAAACTTATAAAATTCAAATTAATTTTTTTTAATATAATCTTATATTTCTATATCTCATCTGATCTTGCTTACTATTCTTATTATTATCAAAATCCTATCAGATATGGTAATTTAAAATTTAAACCATTCTTTCCTAAATATAATATTTTTAAATATTTTATCCTCCTTTTATTTATCTTTAAATATTTATACATAGCTCTCTTTAATTATTTCAGATTCTTATTTTCTATTTAATCTTTACATCTAAATATATTGTTTCCCTTCTCTTTTATTTTATAAAAATTTTTTATATATATAACACTACCCGTACTAAGTCCCCAAACAAATAAAAAAAACATAAATTAAAAAAAGGAAAAATCCCAGAAAAAGCCCTTGGAATATACCAAATCCCAGATTGGGCCCTTAAATTTCGAAAATGACAGAATGGGTCATTGACCCAATCTGTCATTTGTGAAATTCAGGCGAATTGACATTTTTACCCCTGAGCAAAAGTGAGTAGTTATTCTCTAAACAAATCTAGGTAACGCTTATACTGTTCTAGTGATTACAAGATTCATTGTAGTTAATAATAAGGTACCTGACAGTAATAAGATACCTGACTATGAAAAAATGAGTAGTTATTCGTTACACAAATCTAGGTAATGCTTACATTGTTCTAGTGATTACAACATTAGTTGTAGTTAATAACAAGACACTTGACTATGAAAAAGTGAATAGTTATTCGTTATACGAATCTAGGTAACACCTAAACTCTTATAGTGATTCCTTGAATCATTGTAGTGAATGAATAAATGAGGGCAAAAATGTCAATTCGCCTGAATTTCACAAATGACAGATTGGGTCAATGACCCATTCTGTCATTTTTGAAATTTAAGGACCCAATCTGGCATTTCCCATATTCCAAGGACCTTTTTTGGGATTTTCCCTTAAAAAAATGGGATGTTACACATTTCAAATAACAATATTTTAATAGGTTTTAATAATATTGGACTTACAAATAATAATAGTTTTTTGTAAGAATTCTTTACTTAGAATTTTGTATTTTCCAACTTCTTGTTTTTAGTGATAATTATAATAAAGTCTTAATGAAGGAAAATAACTACCAAAAAATCCCAATAACAAGTTAGAAGTTGTTATTTTCTACTCTAGAATTTATTATTAAAGACTACTTAAGTTATTATTTAAATTTTCTAGTAATTATGTTTTTTCTTTAGGATTTGATTGTAATTCTCCCTTGTTTTTATGAGATTCTTCCTTATTTCTATGAATTTATCTTAGATGTGGTGACATTTTGAATGGCTAAATTTAATTTCGAACTCCGTCAAAATCAGCGCCATCAAACTTCTATATCCTTAATTATTGGCTTGACTAAATAATACTCCCTCCGTTTCTTATTATGAGAGACAAATAACCGAAATACATTGATAAAAAAAACAGTTAAAATTGGTTAAGAACAATTAATGTGTAAAAAGTATACTTTTTTTCTAAAAATATCCTCATTAATAAGGAGAGAGAGCATGAGAGAGAACAATTAAATTATTAAAAGAAAGAGAAGTGGGAGGGAGAGAGAGTGTGAGTTGGAGATAATAAATATGGGTAAAATAGAAAATCAACACAAAAAAGTAGAGACAACTTTTAAGTGTCTCTTATATATAAGAACATGCCATAAACATCAAATGTCTCTTATAATAAGGAACGGAGGGAGTATAACTTTTATAACTAATGCCAATAAGCAATAATGAAAAGTTAAGTTTAACAATTATGTTCTGGTAAAAATAATAATTGGAGCCAATGAGGCACCCTTCACTATTTAACTTCAAGCAGAGTCACATGCTAATTTTTTGTGAACGCGTGGTCACATTCCCTCCACAAGTTAAGAACCGATATTCCTAAACATTATATTACACACACACACACGAGATCCCTATAACCGTATGCATTATTACTTGTTATGGTAGAGTTCTTCACTTTCTCGTTCAGTCTTAGCTGAGAATTTGTGAGTCATTTTCAGAAATATGGCTTTGACGGTAAGCCTTGTGAGAGAAGCAGACCAGGTATCACTTTCTTGCTCTTTGATTGAAAATAAACAATGTAATTAGCTTTTATATTAAGAATAGCATGAAGTATCTCTTTGTTAGTTTAGGATTCAAGGTCCAAAAAATCTCTTCGTTTAGGATTTTACACTTGATGATAGAAATTGCAATACTTTATGGGAGAGGGAGGGAGGTGGGAGAAGACAGATTAAGGCATTGCTTGGCTTACTTAGATGTTTATAAGTACGTTTCATGTAATTTGAAACAAAACTCTATTCATATAATTACACTATATTTCATTATTTGAAAAGCTACTTACAAACCATTCCAAACAAGTCCTTAATTAGAAATGAGCTGCATATACCTATACTTTTATATTTTCAATTCCTTCATTATTTTTTATATGAAGAGAGTTTATAGAAGGGAGAACAATCTCGTGAAGGAAATGTGCTCGGCAATAATTGGGGCTTTTGAATGCCTTTTCATTTTTCGTTACGAGAAATAAATTCGATATTACTTAGAAAAATTGTATGTAGGTATTGAGCAAGAGACATTTTCATATTCCTTTTTTGAAAAAAAAATATTTTTCTGTTATATTTTTAATAAAACATCTTTCAATTTTTACTCCTCCATTGCCTTTTTATTTTTTGTGGTGTAGGTACTTTTCGTGGGAAATTCTTGTGTGAAGGAAGTGATACTAAACAGGCCTCACAAGCTGAATACTCTCAATCACGAAATGGTTAATTGGTCGAGCTTCTCTACTGTTAAATATATGAGTAAAATACATTGACTACCCCTCTATTTTACTTAAATTACAGAAACCTCTTTTTTATTTTGAAAATATATATAAACTTCTTTTCAAATTAAAATGTATGTTACACAAACCTCCCTTATATTTTTAAAATTCAATTTCCATCCATCCAACCGTTAGTTGACTGTTAAGTTTGACTTGTAAATTTTTATTTTGACCAAAATATCCCTATTTAACATAAATGTTGTTTAAACATGTATATCTTTAAAAAAAAATAATTTTTGATACAACAAAAAATAATTATAATGCATGTATTTTCAAAATTTTTAATATGTTATAAAAATTTTAATTTCAATTATATTGTAGAATTATATAATTTTAGTTCCTTATGAAATATTGAAAATTAAGATTTTTTTTAAATGGCCAGAAAATATTTTGAATGCTTATTTTCTCATCACATAATATAAATTATGCCAGTTTGAAAACTTATAGAAATCATTTAAATTTATGTTTGCATTAACTAGATTACTTAATTTTTGGCCTAATACAATAAAAACATTAAACAAGCAACAATTTTCAAAAATAAAATAAATAAAATTAAGGTAAAAGAGAAAATCTTAAATTTTTTGATATAGTTTTAACCAAGATTTTGGGATTTAGTATTATGAAGGGTAATTTAGCAAATAGAAAGTATTTCAATATAAATTTGAATTTAAAAAACATCTTTTTGAAATATTCTTAACAGAGTTAACAGTTTGGATTTAAGTGTATGTTTTCAAAATAGAGGGGAGATCTGTGTAATTAAGACAAAATGCAAGGGAGTTATAGTATTTTACTCTAAATATATATAGCATCTGTCTTCTCCCAACACATTATTTTGATATTTTCTACTTTATTTTTGCAGGTAAGTCAGATGAAGGGGAGATTGACGCTGCATGAGAACGACCCATCAGTAAACCTTATAATTTTAAAGGTAAATAACTGAGCAGTTGAAGATTTCTTAACCGTTATCTTTCATTATTTAAATTTTATAAATAAACTTCGTATACTGGTGTAACAGAAGCTTTAAGAAAAATATAACTCCATGACACATATATAGAATTTTCTTAATTAAATTATATTTAAAATTTTGATATTGTACTGATGTCTCCTGTATTAAAAGCTGTATTAATTATACAGAGAGCATTTCTATTTTATTTTGATACAGGCTAATGGAAAAGGATTTTGTGCTGGTGGTGATGTGATATCGGTAGTCGCTTCTTCAATTGCTGGTAGGTAAAATGGTTAATTTCAATTAAATATAAAAAATAACCATATTTTTATACATTTAGATTAATATTTTAATCAAAACAGGATATATATATATATATATAACTGGATTTTTAATTAGTATAATAGCGTGGAAAATAAATGATTCAATAAAAGATTATATATTGGTCATATTATTGTAAATAGATTTTAGGGAAAATAAATTTGGTGTGTATATATGCATTTCGTGTCCGTACTGTGTGTGATTAATCTTCATTCGAAGTTCAAAGATGTTCATGTTTAACATAATGGCGTGATTTGAAATAGGACACTGGACTTATTCTGCAATCTTTTACAAGAAACTACTTACATTAGATCATTTCATAGCAACCTACAAAAAACCAGTGGTGAGCTTGCTAGTCTTTCCAGATTATATATTTTCATTTTTAATTTATAATCATATAAAAGAAACATTTAATGATTTAATTAATAACATGAAGGTGTCTCTCGTTAATGGAGTGGTCATGGGAGGAGGAGCTGGTCTATCCATGAACACAAACTTTAGAGTTGTCACTGAGAGAACTGTATGTTTCTTTTTTTTCCCTCTCTTTTACATTCGCTTTGATCTCATATATTCAATATGTAGGGAAAAAAGTTATGAGATCTGCATTGTTTAGATATGGTTTTAATAGATTTAAAATTTTTAATTGATTTTTAAATAAAAATAGACTTTTTTTGAAAAAATTGACAATTAACAAATTATCTTTATTTTAAATTTTGTATGCACTAAAATAATTCTTTTAAAAAAGTATAAAAAAAAAGCGGACGGTCCAAATTTTGGTGCATATTATTATCATACTTGATGAGCACTAAAACCACTTCCATTTATATCGGGTCATTAGACTAATCTTGTTTCATTTTTGTGTAATTAATAAATAGGTGTTTGCAATGCGGGAAGCATCTATAGGACTTTTTCCTGATGTGGGTGCTTCATACTTTCTCTCAAGGCTTCCCGGTTATTTTGGTAATATTCTAATCTATGAGTACATCATCAACATAAAATTTTGACAATTTCTATATATACAGTAAAATGTTGTAATAAGAACTATATAAGCAAATACACATACGTGATAATTTTTGTCATTCTTACATGTTCTTGACCTCATCAATTAATTATTCATGCACAATTTATAATATCGAGTTTAAATGACATTTTCCTCTCTTTTTATACCACACTATTCGGGACTCGGTCAATTGCTGTTCTTCTTTCTCTTAGATCTTTTGCGTTCATGGCCCTAATAACTATTACTTTCTTAAAAAAATTCATGTTAGGAAACAAATATGAATAAAAAAATTTAATTAGATTGCTTTAACGGTCCAATTTGACTTCAAAAACACTGCAATTTATTGCATTTGTGATACTTATTTTGATTCTCCAGCTTATCTCATATGTGTGCATATATAGGGGAGTATCTAGGATTAACAGGAAGACGTTTGAATGGAGCAGAAATGGTTAAATGTGGCCTTGCTACTCATTTCGTCCCTTCCAAGGTAATTAATATATAACATTATTGTGCTCCTCCTCCTCTCCTGAATATTCTCTTCTAATCCTCAAGTTGAACCTATAATAATGTGACATTATGTGTTTACTAGTAAAATTCACGTCACTTTCCTCTGTGCAACAGAAACTAAAGTTGCAGGTAATTGATAAGTTTTCTGAAATAGCTCATATTGAGGAAGACAGCCCTTTGAAGAGGTAATTTTGTGGTTTTTTTTGTTTTGTTTCATATAGCTAGTCAGATCCCTTGCCAAACAATCCTTCAATAATTCTTGTTAATTTACTATCCAATGTGCCTGGTACATGTACTTAAATCTTTTCCCAGTATTTCGTCAGATACGGTGATTACAGCCAAATTCTTTTGACAAATTAAACAGACTGGACACAATCAACAGATGCTTCTCAAAAGGAACCGTGGAGGAATTGTTCTATCCTTGGTACGTACAGTTGAATTTAATGTTCATTTTTCATTCTTAGAAAAAAAAGATTGAAATCAGGATTTTCCAAACAAAAATTAGTACCTTATTTGAATAATGTCATAATTTTGGTAGGAAAAGGAAATAAAAGTTGACCGAGCAGCAAAGTGGATCGAAGATGCATTAAATTACATGCGCGGATCTTGTCCTACAGGCCTCAAGATATGGCTTAGATCCGTAAGTATATATTCGGATATGTTTATGTTATTAAAAAGTACTCACTCCACTTATTAATATAAAAACTTGTTTGATTTTAATTTTGATCTATAATATAAAATCTCAATCTATTTTGTCTCTCATATTTATTTATTTTTAAAAAATAGTCTTTATAATAATAATAGTTTTAGCCAATACATTTTATTAAGAAAGATATTTTAGAAAAGATAACATATATTTATTACAAATAATTAAATCAACTAATTTTTTTACTATACTCAAATTAATCAATTAACTCTTATATTAAGATCAAGAGATAGTACTCTACATAAAAAAATTACAAAACAATGAAATGACGTGATTAGGTGAGAGAAGGCAGAGTGCAAAGGATTGAACAATGCCTTTCCCGGGATTACAATATTGCCTCCCATTTCTTACGAAGAACTACCAGCAGTGATTTCTACGAGGTTAGAATTGAACAAATTATATCACTCTACAATTTTGATTGTTAAACATTATCTACTACTTTATTTAAATCTGCTGAAAAATCTTGGCTTTAATTTTCTTAGTCTTCGTTTAATTTTATAAAACTTTGTGCTTTTGTGCATAACAGGGTTCAAGAGCTAAGTTATTCGATAACGACAACAAGCCTACGGTATGACATCTAATCTCTCTCTCTCTCTCACGCACACAATAATCTTCATTTGGCTCAGCAAAATGGCATCACAAATTCTGTCTTTAATTCGTGTCTTATGATTAGTGGGATCCTCCAAAGCTGGAGCTGGTTACTGAAGAAATGGTAAATCAATTCTTCGAAAATGTTGAGGATGAGAATTGGGAGTGTCTGCAACTTCCTCATAGATCAAACATAACCAGCAAGCTGTAGATTGAAACTCATTGCAATACTTGCGGCGCATCCAAATCAAGAGCCTTTTGCCTGGGAAAAAAAAAAACAGAGAGGATATTTTTATTCTAATGTCATAAAATAAACAAAACCACGTTAGTAATTTGGGATATGCTCCCAAGTTTCTTATTATAAGAAATAACTATCAAAATCACATTACATTTAGTTAAAAGTAATGAATGTGTAAGATATATACACATTTCTTTCAGTTATATCCTTATTTGTAAATAAAATGCATGAGAGATAATAAGTGGCATATATTTAATGAGAATAAAAATAGAAAGATCAATTTAAAATATATTTAGGGACACTAAATTCCCGGGTCAAATTATATATCGTCTACTTGTCCCGCAGAGGGATTAGGGACAAATTTATTATTTAATTAGGAATCTCGGTATGATATTCACATGGTTGATCATATGTGCTGTGAATTTGTTCTAGTTAAGGAATCAATTGTTAGAAATATATGGTCGACCAATTGGATAGTCTTCACTTGTTTCTTCCATTAAAAGATCATCCATAGGATGAAGTTAAATTAGAGGGTTTGCCTATAATTTTTAATGCATAGGGCCTCTTCTGAACTGTTTATATTTAAATTTGAATTGTCCGATCCAATTATATAATTAAGTTTAAGCAAATCATTATTTTAACAAGGAGTCGTGAGACCCCATGAATATTCTATAATTATTTTAAGGGTTAAACGGTTGAAGCTTCTGGGCCAAGTCTGCGTAATTACGGGTTTTTTCTTTGGTGAAAGGTAATGAAGTAAGCCATAGGCCCAGATTCTTGTTAAGTAGACCACGCCACTTGCAGGGCCCGGAATTTTTTTTCAACGTAAAAATATTTCGACAAAAAATTGATGTCGAATAATGATGCCCCGGCAAAAACTTAATAAACATCATAAAGCTTACGGTTACCTTAATGTTATTTCAGTTTTAGTTTTTTTTCCCCTCTTGGTGACGATATACATCGTCATTTACTTCACAATAATAAGCAAGAAGTATAATTTCACTTAAAAAAAGCAAGAAATATATTATCGTTAAGTCACAAATGTTGATTTAGGTGGTGAGAAGGAAGTTAGTATCTCATCATCATGTGGATATTAATCCTATTAACAATATGAGAATCTTTTCGATTTTTTTTTTTCAGGGAGAATGTTTTTGGTATATAATTTGTAAGTTGGCTTAAATATATTCTTATTGTACGTCAAGAAATTTTTTTTAAAAATATTTGTTTTATCAAAAAATAATATCTGCATAAACTAATATAAAATTAATAAAGATGTATAAAGAAAAAGTTGTTTATTTATTGGGGCAAGCTATATATCCATTTCGCTTGAACAGAACAAATAATAATAAAAACATTTTAAAATATATTTATTTTTTGTAACAGGTAAATTCTATAAACTATGTGCAGAAATAGTTACAAAGGAAAAAATTGCTGGGAGTTCAATAAAATATATGAAAACAAATTACACTAATAAAAAATTGCACAAATTGGTGCATGGTTAAATACTGATTATTTTACATTATATTGTTGAAGCTTAAATTACTATGTAGAAGTTGAAGTAAACTAGGAATTAGGAAGGAAACCTACATAAGCTAAAAAGTGGAAAGTTTGAAGAACTGATCCTTGTAATCTGTTTGTTCATAAAAATAAGTTGGATTATTCATAGCTTAAGAATAACATTATTAATTAAAGTTTTTGAAGGTCAGAAAAGAAGAAGCAGACATATCTAAGGTTGGTCCACTCTGGAGATTGGAAAGGCTAGCTGGGTACCAAAAAATTTCACGTATCAGATTTTGAAGAACATGCGAGACATATGTGCATATACTATCTCCGGTCCTAAATATAAAAACTGGTTGACTAATTTGTGTAGATTAAAAAAATAAGTTAAGTTATTTATTTATAATAAAAAGGTATTGTTTTTCCTAAAATATCCTTGCTAATCAAGTTTATTAGTTAGAATTATCATTAATATTATTAGAAGGACTATTTTGAGGGGAAAAATGGATAAACATGAGAGGCAAAATAGATTGGAGTCTTATATTTAGAACTAAAATAAAAATCAAGTGAAGTTTTATATTAAAGACAAGAGGAGGTAGTACATCACATTTGACTTGTTAGATTTTATAATTGACTGGTTTAAATGAGATGTTAAGAAATTCAAATTTTATGTTCCCTTCGGTGGTCCCTGCACACGCACATGGGAATGGACAGTCTTCGCAGACAAATCTGTCCCAACAACCATAATTCTCACTTTGACAAAGTTTGCAAAGTCTGTTCACTGTAATCCCACATTTTCAAAATCTCGTTTCTAATCAAAATCTTTCAAATTAATGGTAATATCCACCATAATATTATTACCAAGCTTTTGTTTTGTGACATTACACTGGAAGAGATGTCTCCAACACAAACAGATCAGACTTCGACTTCAGACCTCCAAGCCAAATGTTTTCTTTTCCTTAAAACTGTCGATTTCATATCCCCCCCCCCCCCAAAAAAAAACATAACTTATCACCAATACAAAAACACGTCACATTCTAAGCAAAGTTCCTATTTCTTCAATTCCAAAATCTTTGCTGTAACAAAACATGTACAACATATACAAAACAAACTCAATCTGAGTCTTCATGTAAACTAAAACAGCACACACAGATACGCACAAACGGATCTGATCGTGGCTTATAGCACGAAATGAAATGGCATGTATAATTAAGGATCAGAAGCTGCAACAAAATTTCCTTTACCTCTATATATATATATATGTGCGGAAGGAAGAAGTGGTTTGGAAGTATATAGCTATATAGCTAGAGAGCCTAATGGTGGTACTGACATGAGAAAGAAGAGAGCCTAATATAGCCAAGAAAAAACTTGCCGGCAATATTGAATATAAATGCGGCTGTCATATATAGAGCTCCTCCGGCAAGTCATTCTTGGCTGCACTACACTCTCCTCCTCTTCATGCAAGTCCCTTTCAGGCTATTCGCCGCAATCTCACAGTTTGTGTAGTGTCTATGTCTGTGGGTGTCTACAATACATATATATATATAAGGTAGCGAGAGAGAGGGGGAGGGAGGGAGAGAAGAAGAGGAAGAGAATTAGGATCAAAATTTTATACGTATATAAAAGGAATAGGAATCTCCAGCCAGATCAGTGATAATGTAAAATAAAGGTGGATTACAGAGATATTCCTAAAGTTGGACTTATGGTAAGCGGCCTTACTTGCCAACCAAAAGGCAATAAAGTCACACCGCCTTATTGCCATGTCCTTCCAAGTTCTTTACTTGATTGGGTATCGCAGATTGGGGACCAACCCCCTATAGTTTAGGGCCCTCCACTCCTCTTTTCTGTCATCCATACCTATTCTCAGTATTGATGATTCGCGAGAATCTTTCTTGGCCAAGTGATAATTTTTTCTATTCAAAAGCATATATTTTATTATTAGAACCGCATATGGCATCACATTTTCCTATTGTGGGAAGATTAGCTTTCATTACCCATGGCCTGACGGAAAGAACAAAAGAATAATGATATTATTGTTTAGAGACGACATATGTATGACATTTAGAGGCCTGGATTAAATTATTAATTTTTTTTATTAGCTAGGAATCGACATTTATAAGGTTATAGCTTTAAAAATGATGATTACAGATGATTATTTTAAGAATTGCTGGTCATTCTTTTATTACTTACATGCATCCATCGTTTTCAGTTTTATTACTTTATTTGGAATCATCAAACGGTATTCAAAAATTGATTTTAAACTATGTATAAATCGAACGGTTGTCTCCTCGGTTGATTAATAAAAAAGTTTGAATGCCCGTTGAAACTAAAGAATTAGCAAGGAAAATAACTCATGTGTAAGTGTTGTTTCACAGTTTCTAGTTATCAAATAATTTATAGAGAAATAAAAGATAGGAGTTCGTGATGACTTATCTAAAAATGGAATCAAGTCAGTGAAGCATCGATCAATGAGGGTTTAATAGTAATATGAGTTGTGGCTAAAATTTATATCATGATGTTCCCTTTTGATGTCATTTTCGTATCATTTCTTCAACTTTTTCCCCCTACTTTGTTTGTGCTTTATTACCAAAAGATTTCGCTTTTTAAAAAGAGCATTATTTTAATGCATGTTACTTATTGATTGACAGGACATGTCCTTATTTTCATGTTTCTCAAGTTGGTAGGCTTCTAACTTCCACTTTCCGTAGATAAAATTTTCAAAGCATTTCAAAAAAAAAAATTCAAAATTTTTTTGGTGCAAATATTTTCAACCTGTTCGATTTTATATTTAGTCAGCACACACACACACACACACACATATTATCATTACTACTTCTATGGTTAAAAGACTTCTGTATGAAGAGTTTACAATAATAATTTCATTAATTAAGTAGCTTTGAATACGTTAATCAATATGTTCTTTTTACTGGCTATTTAAATTGTTATATATAACAACGTGCAGGTCCTAACAAGGAATACGGTCATGAATTGGGTATTTTTCTGAGAATTTTGTTCCAAACGTGACAAATATCAGCTATTGCATTTTTACTTCTTTTTTAAAAACTTCTAACCGCTTTCACTTAATTCGAGTTACTCAAAACACATAAATTAAACCTACATTAAAACTAGACATTAACGTTTTTCCCATTTAATTTGATTTCCTGCTTGTCTCCATCTTCGTTTAGTTCTTAATTTCAACCAAATATATAATCGGTAAGCTCCTAAGATATATACTTTCTAAATCATATGCATTATATTCACCAAGCAAAACAAATTTGTCACCTTTAGTTCCTACATTTGATTGAATTTAATTGGTTCATTATTTTTTTAATATCCCATCGATTTATTAATTTATTGGTCGAGTTAATATAATTTTGAGAACCATGATTGATAATTAAAGAAAAATCACGAAAAAGGTGAAATTTTTCCCAAAAAAAAAGTTAAAACATAGAACATGGGACGACTGTATATAAAGTTTCATTTCAACCCTGAATATATGACAGACAAAAAGAAGCATGGTACATTAATTAATTGCCCATGTTTGGCAGCAGCAAGCCAAATTAGTCAACAAAAATATCCTCAAAAGCAAAGTAAAAATCAAATCATGCATGGTCATGTGTGCATAATAGTAGAAATTGTCCACCGGCCCGATTTGAACAGCTTTTTAATTAAGATTTTAATTAATTTCTATATTGATTAGCATCATCAAATGTATCTAACCTTGCATGTGTGCGTCGGCAGACGGCAAGTTAAAGTTTAGCGACATTACCACACCCCTCCTCTACCCTTGCCCTATAACCCTAGGATTTAATTAATCCACCTAATATTATATATTAGTTGACAATTATAAGGAGACAATGATCCTCAAGGAATATATACTTCAATAATTTTGCATTAATGATCCCCTGCTGTCAGGTCTTTTGAGTAGAACAATACACTAAATTGAATGGAAATGCATGTGAAGTTGTGAAATAGTACATCAACATTAGGTTTGAATTTGAATGAAAATTTTGTTGGGGCGGGTTGAATTAGATCAAATTATACTAGCTATATATTAAGTAGGGAAAAAAATCTGAATTATGAAACTGAAAAATAATGTTTGATATTTCCAAAATTAAACGAACAATGCTTAATGGTCGAATTAAATCAAATTATACTAGCTATATATATATAAGTAGGGAAAAATCTGAATTATGTAACTGAAAAATGATGTTTGAAATTTCCAAAATTAAACGAACAATGCTTAATGGATCCCCCTTTTTGTCCCAAGAAAAGAAAAGAAATATATTTGGGTCACTTTTAACTCTTTAATGCATGGAATCACAAGTTGCACGAAGTTTACGTACTTTCCTAATCTGAATTTCCTCAAAATGCATGACCTTAAATTCATTATTCCTGAGGATAATAATTTATTATAAATGATGGGTTAAACCAGCGAAGGTGAGGCTGGTTTAGGATTATTGGGATTAGACCGAGGCTCATCCAGTAATTAATGGAATCCATATGCAAACTTTTTTTTTTTTTGCTTTTGCCATTGCCATATGTAAACTTTTCTGATTATAATGAAATGGGCTAAAGTATACATCTGGTCCTTTAACTTTATATAAGGTTTCAGTTTAATCTCTTAACTTTAAAAAGTATACTTTTAGTTCTTTAACACCAAAATTGTTAGTCTTAAATGATGAATTTTTATAATAATCATAATTGTTTTGAATATTAAACTTAATATATTAGTATTTAGTACTATTTTATTAGCATTCAAAAGCTTAATATTATTATTTTTTGTTAACAGTTTTAGGTTTAGAGAACTAAAAATTTACTTTTTCAAGTTAAGGGACCAAAATAAAACCTTGTGTAAAATTAAAGGATTAAAAGTATACTTTAGCTTAATGAAATGCAATAAATGAGTTAGGCCGCCATTAGAGTGGTTCTTTCCACGAAAGAGATGCTTAATTAAAGATTGTTTTTTGCCAACAGATGCATGAGTATATTAAAGCTATTAAGGAACTTTTACTGAGCTTGAACCTTGTTTTCTAATTTCCCTTTGCTTTGATTCTTTTTCATCTTTTTTTATATCTCAACCTTATGGAGTAAATTGTGAAATTTGTTACTGAATTTGATTGATTTATTAAATGAGCGAAATAAAGAGGTGAAATCGTGCTTAACAAGTATAAGACCAATAGTTTTAAAAAATTAAACCAAGACCAATAATTTTAAACTTTTTTTTTTCGGGTAGGCTTTTAATGATGCTTTTTTGTCTTCTTTCAGGGACAGCCTTTTTTCCATCATGAAAAATTATTATAAAGATTTTAGTTGCGGTTTGTTTTTTATCATGATGACCAAAAATTTTCTTGAAGACAAGTTGCTGAAAGCCTGAAAGTGAACTTTTTAAAGTAAATAAATTACAGAAATTTCGGAAGCGCATAATTTAAATCATAGTATTAGCATTTTAATTTGTTAGTTAAATAG
Source organism: Neltuma alba (assembly GCF_004799145.2). Taxonomy (NCBI): domain Eukaryota; kingdom Viridiplantae; phylum Streptophyta; class Magnoliopsida; order Fabales; family Fabaceae; genus Neltuma; species Neltuma alba. Next base: position 37,601 of record NW_021634424.1, on the reverse strand, counting down.
ACTAATTAGCTAGGCTGATGGCGAAATTTTTTTTTACCAAACTTTGACCAGTCAGTTTTACTGTGTTTGGGTTGGTGTTTGAAAGGATAAAATCAAATTTGCATAAAACGTAAATAGAAATCCATCAAATCCACAGTATGCTTTGTTAATTAGAGGTCCAAAAAGAGCCGTAGAATGAGTCAGAGGTCCAACTTTCGGGAAACTCTAGCTACCAAAATTCTAAAATACTTATGGAATATTAATATTAATATATGAAATGAACTTATTTAATTATAATTTGAAATTAAAGGATTGTTGATTTATATTTAGATCTTACGTACCATTTCATCCTTGGTAAAAATAATATATATATACTTCTTCAACAATATTTTAGGCCATCAATTGTGTTATTTTAAGAATACAAACTCGAGTAGATTTTGACTCGATTTAGATTGTCTTCTTGATGATTAGACGTTGTATAATTTAATCATCATATATGTGTATATATAATCAAAACAAAGCACAACTGTTAATTATTTATTATTATTTTCCTTACTTTTCCATAAGTGTGGCCAACTACTGTATTATAAGTTAACATCAAACACTTGAGAAGAGGAAAAAATGCTTTAGTTGAAGGATTTGAGTCAAAAGCAGTAACCCGTAAGTGTTTATTACAATAATAAGTTCAAAGGAAAGAACCAAAAGACTGGTTAATTGGATTGGAGGGCAATGTATGACTTATGAATACATATATTTATATTTGTAAACAAAAACAAAATACATATATATATATAGTCCCCTTTTCAAGTGAACGTGAGACTCAACAATTTACTTTTACTTGTTCTTTTCTCCCCGACACTTCATTCACACTTCACTCAACCTCTTGCCAATCAAAACTTTTATGAGTAGCCATCTTTGTGGTATTGGTGTCTCAATGAAAATAACAGTACTACAAGTCCAAAGACACAGCACATCTCAAAAAGGTGAGACCCATAAACCGCACTTGATATCAAAAGGAAAAAAAAATTATGAACCGCACTTCTCATGTGAGACTTATTGTGGTGAGACTCATAACAGCATCGAGCCTTAATATGTGTATGTGACTGCGTAATCTTCCATGTTCTGTTATCTGCTGGTCAAATAAGTAAATATAGTTCGAACGTCAAAATTTAATCTAACCAATTCAAAATGAAGTTAAAAAAGTGATTAAAAAACAAAGCGTAAAGCACTGAAATTGATTCCTTATAAAAGGATCGTGTTTTGCGTGTGTGTAGCCACAATGGGGTGGAAAAGAAAAAGAAGGCAAGTTGTGAGAAAGTGTTGGCCCACTACGGATTGAAGAGAGTTGGCACGTACGAAAAGATCAGCATGTTGTTTCTCTCGCACATGGCTATGTTCACTTCACACATAACCAAACCAAAAACTATTCCATTTGATTGACAAGGTTACCAGTTTTGTCCTTTTTAATTCCCGCGAACACACTTTCATTATTCTTCAGTCCTCACAAGATCAGTCAAAACTACATAACCAACTTTCAAATGATAAGCAACAGAAACTTCCTCACACATATATTCTAATCAAACCCAGATCCACTTAAACTGAACTTCCTTCTTTGCAATGTTTGTCTGAATCAAAACTTGTCTGCCATCACAGAGAGAAGAACCTGCTTCACCAAAATGAAAACAACATGCATCAACACATATGATTGCAACCTATAATTTGGGAGAGCTAAAATCCAAAAGCTATCGTTCATGAGTTTGAGACTCCGAGATCCCAATAACCCCACATCAGAATCTTAAATTTCAGAGTGAAATTCTAATTCCATACCTTGTATTTTATCAGAATCTAAATCAGGCTTCTGTTTATAGCAGCAAATAATTAAACAAAACATAACTCCGATCGATCAGAGACTGCACTACGATCTCTTTACCTCAAAACTCAAGGAAGAAGGTAGGATTTTCGAATCTGATGACAAATACTCAGCTCAGCCTAATGGTTTGTACTTACATGAGAAAGAAGAGAGCCTAACATAGCCAAGGACAACTTGCCGGCCATTCATTATTACAATCAATACATAGATCTCCGGCAAGTCATCCTTGGCTGCACTACACTCTCTGCCTCTTCATGCAAGTCCGTCTTAGTCATATGCAGCGATTAAGTTTGTGATCGAATCATTGTGTTTAATTTGTGTATATATAGAGAATCGATGCCAAGGTTAGTGATATTAATTATATGGTGCAGATACAATAAGCACCAGAATTGCAAAACAGGGACGTGGCCTTACTTGCAAATTAAAAGCCATAGTGCTGCAAAAAGTCACCACCGCCATGTCGCAAAATCGTTCCAAAACCTTTTGCTTAATTGGGTATGGAAAATGGGGGACCAACTGCAGAGATTTGGGGCCCACGTGCTTTCCTTTCTTGTCATCCATTGCTCTTATGGTAGAGATTTGACAGACGGAGAATCTTTCATGTACTGGCCTTTTTATATGTGTAGGGCGGTAATTATGTTCATGTACATGTCCCATGTCTATGGCTTCATGTTTGGCCATTGCCATGTGAGCCCCCGAAAACCACTTTGATGCTGACGCGCTTTATTCAGGTTTTTATGATTGCATGATTCTTAAATTAAATTACTATTTTTTGAATATATATTTATATATCCAAGACTTATTGCGCGCCACACATATTTTCCCCAAATTGCGACAATGAGTCTTATTTAGATTTTATGTGTATATGTAATAAACTTTAGTTGCCTCGAAGGTTTGCTAATCGAGTTTAAGGGTTTGTTTGGATCAGTGATTGAAAAAGTAGCTTTTGAAAAAGTAAAATTGGGTAAAAACTAAATTGAATAAGCTGAATTGTGTTTGGATTGGGATTCAGAAAAGCTAGTTTGCAAAAGTGAGATTGGTAAAAAGTTGTTTGGATTATAATTGAGTAAAAGTAAGTTTGGTTGTAAAATGACCAAAATAGGTATGAGTTTTAATAAATAATGAAACATGATTAAATTGATTTCACATGATACAATGAAATTAAAATAATTTAATATGAAGAAGTCAAATTTAACGAGTGAATTAAATTTTAAAACTTTAGAGAAATCATAAAAAAATTTTAAAAATAAAAGTATAGTTCTAGGAGCATATTTAAAAATAAAAATATATTTCTAACTTATTTATTACTTTCAACTAATTTTAACTAATTTTTTGTTATCTGTAAATTAGTTATTTGAGGCTTATAGTAAGAACCAAAGGAGGTAATAAATTTCTTAACTTTTTCTCTCTCCATGTTTCAAAAGCTATAAGTCATAAGTTGTTAATTTTAGGGTGTGTTTGGATTAGCGGTGGAAAAGTAATTTTTTTTTCAATCTGGCTTTTACAGAAGTCAGATTAGATAAAAGTAGCTTCTTTGAGCTTATTGTATAAGGGTGTGTTTGGGATAGCGGTGGCAGAAGTAACTTTTTTTCAATCTGACTTCTACAGAAGTCAGATTGAGTAAAAGTCAGATAGGGTAATGTGATTTATGTTTGGATTGGATTTTGAAAAAAAGTCAGTTTGAGAAGTTGAAACTTGTTTGGATGATAAATATAAAAGTAAGTTGGATGTAAAATGACTTAAAAGGACATGAATTTTATTAAATAGTATATATCTAATATTAGATATATATAATTTGACTATTTTTTAAGAAGTAAGGAAGATAAAATTATTAAAAATAAAGAAATTTAATTTATTATAAGAAAAAAATTATATATATAATGTGAACATTTTAAATGAAGTATTAAAAATTAAATTATTAAAAATAAAAAATTTAAGTTATATTAGAAAGAAATTGAAAAATAATAAAATACTTAATTAAATATATGTAATGGATAAAGATATAAATTATAAATCAAATACGATACATCAAACACCGGAGTCACCGTCTTGGGTCTCCTCTTCTCCAAACCCCCAAACATCCCATTTCTTCACCGTCCTGGTTACTTCTTGAATGCACTGAGGGTCACGAAATTGAGTTTCGTTGAAGCTAGTCCACCTAATTGCACCCAATTCGTGATGCGGCGGCGGCAACAACTGATGGCGATGCTGGTTTGCAACGAAATAGAGGAGGAAGAAGAAGAACAATTGGACGAACTGGAAGAACCAAAACGATGAGACGGTGGACCACGGCGGGAGACGGAGAGTGCACGGCGGAGTTATGGCAGAAGACGTCGCGAGGCTCCGTTTAGCTTTAGATCGTGTTCAAATAAGAAGACCAGACGAACTGCACGAACAAGAACACCTCATCGATCCACTCCCACACAAGACCCAAAATGATGAGACGGTGGACCACGGCGGAGACACGGCCGGAGACGGAGGGCGCACGGCGGAGCTATGGTAGCAAGTCGCGAGCCTCCCTGTTTAGCTAATGAGAGTGCGTGTGTCGTGAGAGAAAAATCATGCAGAGGGTCAAGGAGGTAAAAATATTTAACACTCTAATAAACATTCCAATGGTTTTCTCAAACGCACCAGCATCCAAAAAAAAAGCACCCGAAATCAACTTCTCCCAGAAGTCCATCTGAGGCTCAAAAGTCAGATTAGCCCACTGTGAATCCAAACATGTTAAAAACGCAGCCACATGAGAAGCCAGATGGAAACGCACGATTGGGCCTTCAAACGTGATGCCAAATGGGCCCTAAGTCTGTTTCAGTGATAGAAGTCAGATTGCAAAAATGTGATTCCAAACACGTCCCAAATCAAAAAAGCTTTTTTTGCCGGTAGAGAAGTTAGTTTGAAAATCCAGATGTGATTCCAAACACACCCTTAGCTTATATCTTATTGTAGCTTTTCATACAAAAGTCAGATTGTCTAATTGCTCAACCAAACAGTATCAAAATTTGCAATCGGGCTTTTCAAGCTTATAAGCCGTTTATTGGCCCTGAAACGCTGAGCCAAACAAGCTCTAAGTCTTAGTTGGAACTGAGTAAACTGTGTACAAAGAGATATATAATATTGTTGTTTTTCGACTTCATCAAGCACCTATATATATTTTATTGAAAAGCTATAGGATAGAATCTGATTTTTTTTTTTGACAAATTGAAAAATGGAATCCCTGAAATGAAGGACGCATGGAGGGTGATATATAATATATATGTGTGGGCGCATATGCAGATTTTATTGAAGACACACAATATATGCATAGTAATATCCCTGATCTTTGATATAAGACTCAATTAACTAATTTAAAAAGATTAAGAAAGTTACTAAATTACTTAGTTATAACATATATTACATGATCTCTCTAAAATACTAATATGTATCATTAAATTATATATTAATTTACAAGTAAAACAAATTAACCCGAAAAAAATGATACATATATTCATATATGAAAATTTTAAAGTAATTTAGTAACTTTCTTAATTTTTTTTAAATTAGTCAACTAGGTTTTATATTAAAGACCGGAGACAGTGTCATTTTATAATGGGACTTGCATTCTAGTGAAGAGTAATTGCATTAATTAGTGGATGAAGTCTCATCATTTACTTTGAAAGTACCAATGGTTAATAATCGTTGATCTTGAACAACAGTAAGTTAATCAAATGCAAAAAGGTAAACAACATAAAAAATGCAAAGTGAAACCCCATCATGGATGTACATGTGTATGAGGAATAGGAGTTATCCAATGAATTGAGAACATTTTAAGATTCTAAATTACAAACAAGAATCGAATTTATCCAGAACGACGTGCCTCGCCATGTATCTATGTCGGCAAAGTTGGGCTCTTATTATTAAGCTAGAGTGTCCATTAATCGTAGTTAGCTTCCGAAACCATTTTACAATACGAGACAAAAAACCTTATGCGAAACATGTGTTAATTATTAATCCATATATATTGCTTTCATGTCTATTAATTTATAATTTGACTGGAAAGAGACATGAAATAAAATTGAAATATTGTGGACTATAATATACTCACAATCACTATCAGGATCTTAGTGTAAATGCATGGAATCCAACTAATTTATGTTATTTAGTTACGTCGTTGGTAGGTGGACCGCGGACGAATGGACTCTGTCTCCATAATTACTGCATGTTGAATTTGATAATTAAGAATTAATTGAAACGTTGTAGACAAAGTTATTCCTAGCTAAGAACATTAAACATCATTATCCTTTGCCAATTTTGCATTAATATTTTAAAAAAATATATGTTATTCAAATATTGAAATTGCTGAGTGAGAATTGCTGAATCTTCTTCGATTCATATGTACACACTAGAATGTCTAGCTGATCGGATACTTGCATATAATCAATACTTTAATATTTATGAATTAAAAAATTTGTTAAGAAATTCTTGAATATAGCATATGTGCAAATCTAAATTAAAGATATTAAAAAATTAATTTAAGTATGGATATAAATATATATAAGTTAATTTGGTCTAATTAGCCAAGATATAATGCCTTAATATACTTCTCAAATTGAAATATTATGTTCAATTCTTTAGCATATGCCAAAAAATAGGAGGAAAAGCATTCAAGAGAATGTATTTGAATTTCAGCGAAAGAAGAAATTAAATTTATGAGCTTTCTTGCTAACGATATGTGTGTATATGTATGGGTGTGTCTATATATATATATATAAATATATTATTCCATTATTTTAAATATGATGATAACGATTAGAGATGGAAGAATAGGACAGGGGTGAAAAAGCAAAAGAAAGTAGTACTAAAAGATGCAGAGAACAAAGCATATAAATAAGCCAACAAATTGAATTGAAGATGAAGAGGAAGGCAATGATATATAAAGCTGTCTAGCACCGAGATATGGATGAAAGGAGGGAGTGGGACCCATATATTAAGGCAGAGGCACATGATTGTATCCACTGAGAAGAGGGTACGGGGGACATATGTCCCTTTTGGTGCCTCTCGTGAAAGCACAACGCATTGTATTATAGTGACTGCGATCCCAATATATATCCTTATCACCCAACTTGGCTTCTACAAACCCATCGCTCTTCCCATGCCCCCGTCACATAACTTTCCACCGCCCATACCCTTCGCCGCACCGCATTATTTCATATACACGCACTACTTTCGGTTCTGAGTATAAGAAGTAATTGATTAATTTGAGTAAATTAAAGAAATTAGTTAAGTTAGTCATTTATAATAAACAGTCGTTGTTTTTTTTAAAATATCCTCACTCATCAAGTGTATTAATTAGAATTATTATTATTACAAGAACTACTTTAAGAAAAAAATAGATAAATATGAGAAACAAAATGGATTGGATTCTTATATTTAAGACCAAAATAAAAGTCAAACTAGCTTTTATATTAAGGATAGAATGTAGTATAAAAGAACCACAATGAAGAGTACATTCTCCGATCCTTGCTCTAGTCACGTAGTTAGATATTATATCATAAATACTACCTCCGGTCCTAATTATAAGAGTTAGTTGACTAATTTAAGGAGATTAAAAAAAGAAGTTGATTTAGTTATTTGTAATAAATAGGTATTGTTTTTCCTAAAATATCTTTGCTAATCAAGTGTATTGGCTAGAACTACTATTGTTAGAAGGACTATCTTGAAAAAAATACATAAATATTAGAGACAAAATGGATTGAGGTCTTATATTTAGGACCAAAATAAAAGTCAAACGCGGTCTTATATTAAGGACCAGAGGTAGTATAGTACTACTTTTGATTCTTAATATAAATGCCAGTTGACTAATTCAAATAGATTAAGAAAGCTTGTTAACTTAGTTATTTGTCTTATATTTAGAACCAAATTGAAAATCAAACAAGCTCTTATGTTAAGAACCGAAGATAGTATCATAATCCATTTTATCTTCTATACTAATTGTTTTCTTCCAAATAATTTATTTAAATTATAAAATGATACCACATCCTATCTTTATATAAGAATTAGTTGGAGATTTAATTTGATGTTAAATATAAGATATCAAGTATTTTGTCTTTAGTATTTATCTATTTTACCGAAAATATTAGAGTGTCGTATAAAAACAAAAGTCTCTCTTCCCATACTATTGTCACTTAGCACTACAACATTGGACCATACTCTTGGACACACCCGTTACTTGCCCCCTCCCAAACCTTCGTAGCTTAAATAGCTTTTCAATTATAATTTATAAAATACGAGATAAGTATATGAGAGGAGTTTTGTTTTGACTTATATGAAATGTGCTTATAAGTAACTCTAAACCTGATTCCAACTGGACTTCAAAATTATTAAGACGTGTAAGTATATTTGTACGTATGTATGTACACCTTTCAAAGTGTGAAATATATGTAGGTACGTTTAGAGTAAATTATATTACATGCTTTGAGGTTTTCATGTTTTCGAGATAAATGTTATAAGTCTAGAAAACGTCTGCTTAAATTTCAATGCAATATGATTAAACAGAAAATCACGCTACCGTCATAAATTAAACATCGGATCATTTACCTCCTAATAAAACTCATTAATTTATTTACATATTAATCAGTGAATAACACATCTTTTGTTAAATATTTAATGAAAAAAATTTGATGTGCATGCTCATTTGTAACTATAGAAAGTAACTAAAACCGCACTAAGCAATGGTTCAAACAATTACTCCTCTGGTCTTTAATATAAGACCTAATTGTTGAGTTGATTTTGGTTCTAACTATAAGATCTATTTCTCATATTTATTAATTTTTTCTAAATTACTCCTATTGATCTCTCTCAACCATAATCAAGTAGAAGAAGGAGAGAGGATATTAAGAAAGATGATCATGGTGTTTTAGAAAAAACATGTCATATTTCTTATAATTAACTGATTTAGCTAACTTTTTTAATGTAATCAAATTAGTTAAATAAGTCTTATATTAAGGATTGGAGGATTACAATGAACCATCCAAGACACAACTTGGCCCAAACTTATATGATCAGTCTCTCTTGGCGTGCGAAGATGATAAGAATGCCACGCTCACGTAATTGGTCGCAGAAAAGGATAAAAATACCACACCCTGTGAACTCCTCCATGTCTATTATTAGCTTAGAAAGAATATAATCTTTTTGCAGAGTTCATTAAAAAAACCATACATGAAAAGACATAAAATATACAGTATGTCCAAGCCTTCATAATGACTGCTTCTCAACTTTGGCAACTTGCCCTTTTTCTTTTGCTCAGCCACTTTGATTTTCTAATTTTAGATGTCTCTACTTGATTATTTTATATAAAAAAACAGAATTTCAAAGTACTCCTCTGCTCCTAAATATAAGACCCATTTTGTAGTGTAATATAAGATCCATTTTGTAGTGTAAATTACACTACAAAATGGGTCTTATATTTAAGACCAGAGGAGTATAGTGGTTACATATGTGTATATGTACCTACCTATGTATGCTTGCCTCTCTGTCTCTCTATATATATTTTCGTAGAATGACATAAAAATGATAAATTCTGGTTTGACATTGTTTCATATATTTACCAGAGCTTCTTCCCCTATTAATCTTGAATTGTTTATCAAAGGTAAACTTCGAGACGATGATGTGAAAATATATTATTCGCATGATAAGTAGCAAAGACTTTTATATTAACTAAGATATGGCTAGAAACTTGGAAGTGAAGTTCCTCCATGTTTTCCTGGAAAATCTATGTGAGAAAAAAGTGAAATTTTGCAAAGTGATCAACATTCTCAATTGAAAATACAACGGAAGTTCGTAGTAACACAATATGGTATGAGAGGATTCAAAAGCTAAAAGCGGAATCACAAACAAATTTTGAGAAGTCCAATATCCAGATTATATACATATGGAGATTAGACTTAAAAGCAATAGTAATCCTTCTAAGTTCTAATTCAGTTTAAGCGTGTGCAAAGTTTTGAACAGAATGCCAGAGTAATTCGGCTTGATTACGCTAATCGATCACACTGCGTATAATTTTCGACTCATTTGGGATAATTTGTACTCGGAATTGATACTAAAATTCCCTGGGAAAACACAGACTAAGGCAGGCATTTCCTCTGATATTCTACCTCTTGGTACAGATCAAAGTTCATTCATGCCTGCGTTACGTTTCCCATTCCCAGCCACAAAGTGGAGATTACGAAGCACGATCACCTTCACAACTTACACGACACAAGAAAGCCATATAAGGACCAAATTTTCAAAGCAGGGAGGAAGTCCTACATAGAAAAGCCTATTCCCCACTGTGTTCAGTACTGTAGCCCTCTGCAATAGGTCAGTCAAATATTCCGGAGTCACCATGCATGGACATGGCTTCCTTTGGGGTTGAAATGAAGACATTTGCTTGATTCAGAACCCTGTAATTGATAAAATGTGTGAGACAAATGTAAACAAGACGATTGAAACAAAGGTATTTGAATTGGCATCTATAGTTTCTCCATTTGCCCCATAAACTACTGATCGGCTTCTATAATAACGTATTTGAGGGCTGCTATATTTAATTTCTCCATAAAATGATGAGTCTTTGATTGGCTTTTTGACGTTGTAAGCTACCAGCATACAGAAGAATTAACGTTGTGGCCATTAGGGCTCACCAATTATCATATTTGCAAGTGTTTGCACTGCTGTTATGCTCTTCTTTTGAGCACCTTTGTCTTTGGTACAAGCAAAACAACACCTGGGCGCTGTCTGATACGTGGGATTGGAGAAAGCTAAGCTAGACGTGTTTGGTGTAAGGGATTGGAGGTAACTTGGGATTGCTTAATATCCCCCACCCCCCCAAAAAAACAAAAAATGGTATTGGAGATCCGGTTTTGGGATTGAAAACTGTGATGACCAGGACATGCAAGGATGCTGACGTGTCGGGTGAACAGCAGGGAACCACCCCCAATGTGGGAATACGTCGTAGCACACGTGAGAGGCGTGCTACCTGGAAGCTGCGAGCATAAAAACGGTTACACCAGTACAGAGTGGGTGTGTGGAATTAGTGGAATCTCTCTTCTCTCCCGTACCTCTGAATTCTGACATCTTCCTGGACCCTCTGTGGTTTTTCCCTTTCTATTATTCTGTGTCATTGCCATTTCTGTGCTGTGGTTCTGAATATACCATTGTATATCTGGATTTTATCACGTTACGTATTGTAAAGGCACGAATATTAATCAATACCAGTCCAGATTATATCATTTACCTGTCATTTCCGTTTGGTCCATTACATTGGTGCTCTCGTTGAGAGACATGGCGGAAACAACTCGATTCAAAGATTTGCAAGCCGAGGTGAGGGGCATGAGCGAGTCTATGAAACAGAACGAGACCTCGCTGAATGCAAAGATGGAACAAATGGAAGCCAACACGAATAATCGATTAGACAGGATAGAGGCCGCCATTGAAGCTTTCACTAGAGCGCCAGATGCAAGGTTAGAAAAGATGGAAGCCGCCATAGTTGGGTTGGGTAAAGAAGCAGATAGTCAACATCGTAACATCGAACGACTCAACCAATTGGTATTGGCGTTGGAATCCAGAACCGAAGTGGAACATAGCGATGGGGGAATGTATTCGGGTGGAACAGGGGGGAACCAGCACCACTATCATTCTAAGCAGGTAAAAGTGGATTTCCCAAAGTTTGGTGGTACTGACCCTTCCCATTGGATCTTCCGGGCAGAACAGTACTTTGAGTACTATGGTACCCCAGAGCCGCATAAACTGGTTCTGGCTGCCATAAACATGGAGGGCGACGTCGTACCCTGGTTCCAACTTTTGCAGAAGACAAAGGTGATACACAATTGGGCTTCACTCACTCGGGCTGTTGAGACAGAGTATGGCCCGTCACTGTTGGAGAAACCCAGGTCCAAGTTGTTCAAGCTGATGCATACAGGCCTAGTGGAAGACTATTGCAGAGAGTTCATGGCCTTAGCCAATCGGACCGAAGGGATTTCGGATGATGCCCTTATTGATTGTTTTACCAGCGGTCTGAAAACAAATGTGAAACGAGAAGTAATATCCCGCCGACCTCCCACATTGCAAAAGGCGATTGAACTTGCTAAAATATATCGCTGTGATGAGGAAATGGCCGGAACGTTGAAGACAAAGGCAAGCTCAAATCCTGCGGGGTCCAACTTTAGAGGGGGAAATAGCTCGTTCACTTTAGGTGTCGGGCCGAAGAACGCATTGCCTCCGCTACTCCCTACTCCGAATGTTAAACCGATGTCACAAGTCAAGAAGATGTCACCGGCAGAGATGATGATACGCAGGGAAAAGGGGTTGTGTTACACCTGTGATGCCAAATTCACACCCAATCACCGCTGCCCAAATAAGCAATACATGCTTATTGAATGTGAGGAACTTGAAAAGAACGCGAGGCACGAGCCCCATTCGCAGACTGATGAGCTCAAAGAAGACTTAGACGGGGAAGAAATGACGATTCACCATCTTTCGCTCCACGCTTACCACGGTTCACCTGGGAAGGCTACCATCCGCTTCGTAGGAGTGATTGGAGGTACGGAGGTCCAAATATTATTAGATGGGGGCAGTTCTGACAGTTTTATACACCCTAGAATTGCTCAACACTTGGGGTTAGCCATCGAGAAGACGAAGAATGTCAGGGTAATGATAGGAGATGGAAATGCTATGAGGGGAGAAGGGGTGGTCAGAAACTTGGCTGTGAACATTCAGGGGTATAAACTCGAATTCCTTGCTTATGTTCTTGCTATCGCTGGGTCGGACTTAGTCATTGGGCCGTCTTGGCTGGCTACCTTGGGTCCACACATTGCCAATTATACGATTGGGGAGTCTTATATCAAGTTTGCGCTAGGCGATGATTTTATTACCTTAAGAAGGACTAACCAAGCTGTAGTTGCCCAGGCAGGGTATCACCATTTACAACGGTTGGTTCACACAAAAGCAATCTTAGAATGTTATGTACTGGAGCTGAACACGTTTGATTCGGAACCCGACCCTAACATAGAGGACAAGGGCGACATAAATCCTGACTTACAAGGTATCATACAAGATTTTAGTTCGGTGTTTGACAAGCCTCATGATCTTCCACCGAACAGGGAGCATGAACATCGGATTATCTTGCATGAGGGAGTCGGACCAGTGAAGGTAAGACCTTACCGATATCCTTTTAGTCAAAAAGCTGAAATAGAAAAGATGGTCCAGGAATTATTAAATGATGGCTTCATACAACCCAGTACCAGTCCATTCTCTGCTCCAGTGATTTTAGTAAAGAAGAAAGACGGCACGTGGAGGTTCTGTGTGGACTATAGGGCCCTTAATGCGGTTACAGTAAAAGACTCTTTCCCAATGCCCATAGTGGACGAATTGTTAGATGAGTTGGGGGGTTCAGTGTTCTACACAAAGCTGGATTTACGATCTGGGTACCATCAAGTCCTCATGCATCCTCCAGACAGAGAAAAGACTGCCTTCAGAACACATCAGGGACTGTATGAGTGGTTAGTAATGCCCTTCGGACTTTCCAATGCACCAGCAACCTTCCAGGCTCTAATGAACTCTGTCTTCAAACCATTCCTGAGGAAATTCGTATTGATTTTCTTTGATGATATTTTAATATATAGCGCCACGTGGCTACAGCATTTACAACATGTGGCAGAAGTTTTGGAGGCGATGGCAAGGCATAAACTCTTTGCTAAGTTCTCTAAATGTTCATTTGGCAAGACTAAGGTTGAGTACTTGGGACATGTGATTTCAGCCAATGGAGTAGAGGTGGATCCCACCAAGATTAATTCGGTCCTGCAGTGGCCAACTCCTCAATCAGTAACACAATTACGAGGATTCTTAGGACTTTCAGGCTATTACAGGCGTTTTATTCGCCAATATGCTAATCTGGCCAGTCCTCTTACCAAGTTGCTCCATAAGGATGCTTTTCACTGGTCACCGGAAGCACAAACGGCATTTGATCAACTCAAAAGTGCACTGACACAAGCTCCTATCCTAGCCCTGCCAGATTTTTCAAAGACTTTTATTCTAGAGACAGATGCTTCTGGAGTTGGCATTGGTGCAGTATTGAGCCAGAATGGGCACCCTATTGCTTATTTCTCGAAACAGATCTCTCCTAGGATGCAAGCGCAATCTGCCTATGTTAGGGAGCTGTATGCCATCACTCAAGCAGTGGCGAAATTCAGACATTATTTGTTTGGCCATCACTTCATAATTCGAACAGATCAGGAGAGTTTGAAACATATCAAGGGACAAATTATACAAACACCTGAGCAGGAAGCTTATCTCCCGAAATTGATGGGGTACGATTTTTCGATAGAATACAAGCCTGGCAAGAGTAATGCAGCAGCTGACGCCTTGTCTAGAATAACGCATATGGGCTTGGTGAGGATATAATCTGATTTAATGGGGGAAATTACAAAAGAGGTACGTAACTCTGACTTTCTTCAAGACTTAGTACAGAGATACCATGCTGACCCTGCTGAGATGCCTGAATATAGTGTAAAAGATGATATTTTACTCTGGAAAGGTAGAGTAGTAGTGCCCCAAGATAATCCCCAATTAATACAACAACTGTTGCAAGAGTTTCATGCTTCAGTCATAGGAGGACATGCTGGCTCCTATAGAACTTTCCAATGGCTTGCTGCCCTATTTTATTGGCCCAATATGCGACAAGACATTAATATGTTTGTAAGGCAGTGTAAAGTCTGTCAACAAGCCAAGCATATTCAGACTCACCCTGCTGGATTGTTAGCCCCACTCCCCATACCTAACGGTATTTGGGAAGACATAGCCATGGACTTTATCACATCATTGCCAACGGTAAAAGGGTACTCAGTAATCTTTGTGGTAATTGACAGATTGTCCAAATTTGCTCATTTTATGCCTCTGAAGGAGTCCTACACTAGTCAGCAAGTGGCCGAGAGTTTTGTACAAAATGTGGTGAAACTGCATGGATTTCCTAGATCTATTGTCTCAGATCGAGATAAGGTCTTCATTAGCTCTTTTTGGAAACAACTATTTAAACTCCATGGTACAGAGCTATGTATGAGTTCATCTTACCATCCACAGACAGATGGTCAATCCGAAGCCTTGAACAAGTGCTTGGAAATGTATCTACAGTGCTTTGTGTTTGATTGCCCTCGGTTGTGGCTTGAATATTTGCCTTGGGCTGAATATTCCTATAACACGGCCTATCACACTGCCATTGGTATGACCCCTTTTAAGGCTGTTTATGGTAGAGACCCGCCTAATCTGCTACCATTCTATCACTCTGATTCGCTCCCCTCAGACTTATCTCAGCAGATACAACAACGAGATAAAGTCCTGGGCATATTAAAACTTAACTTGGCTAAAGCACAGGCTAGGATGAAATTTTTTGCTGATAAGAAGAGATCCGAGGCGCATTTTAATATTGGGGATCTGGTATTTGTGAAGCTCCAACCTTACAGACAAAATTCGGTTGCCCTGAGGAAACACAACAAGCTGTCTCTTAGCTATTTTGGGCCATTCCCTGTGGAACAGAAGATAGGAGAGGTTGCATACAAGCTGACACTACCGGCATCTGCCAAGATCCATCCAGTTTTCCATGTCTCATTACTTAAACCTTGCCATGGGTCTACGTCTGTGCCTTATATTCCGTTACCTTTGCTGACGGCGGAAGAAGGACCTATCCTACAGCCTCTTAAGATATTGGATACGCGGGTTATCAAGCAGCAAAGTCAATGGGTTCCTCAGATACTGGTGGGGTGGGAAGACAGTGATACACCATCATGGGAAGTACTCTCAGATTTTCACGAGCTCTATCCCTCTTTTGACCTTGAGGACAAGGTCTCGCTCTTAGAGGGGGGCAATGTGATGACCAGGACATGCAAGGATGCTGACGTGTCGGGTGAACAGCAGGGAACCACCCCCAATGTGGGAATACGTCGTAGCACACGTGAGAGGCGTGCTACCTGGAAGCTGTGAGCATAAAAACGGTTACACCAGTACAGAGTGGGTGTGTGGAATTAGTGGAATCTCTCTTCTCTCCCGTACCTCTGAATTCTGACATCTTCCTGGACCCTCTGTGGTTTTTCCCTTTCTGTTATTCTGTGTCATTGCCATTTCTGTGCTGTGGTTCTGAATATACCATTGTATATCTGGATTTTATCACATTACGTATTGTAAAGGCACGAATATTAATCAATACCAGTCCAGATTATATCATTTACCTGTCATTTCCGTTTGGTCCATTACAAAAACTTTTGGGAAAAAAAAAAACAACCCTTCCTTCAAAGCGTTACGTCTGCAATGATCGTCGCTGCCGCCATCCTCGTCGCATGTCCTCCTGCAACGATCGTCATGCCAGCTGGAGCCTCAAGTCCCAAAAGATTGAAAATGAGAGATAGGGATTGGGATTATAGTTGAGAAAAATTATTAAAATAATATTTAACATGATATTATTTGTTATATGTGATTAGTCAAACCCTTAGACGTGAGATTGGAAAATATCACCTCTTCCCATGGTATTTTATAATCTCATATCTATTGCTTTGACTAATCCTATGTAATAAGTAATCTCTCATACTTAACATTCTTTTAATAGATTTTTTTCAATTTCAATCACAATTCTTGCTCTTAATTTTCAATGGTTGATGCCAAACGGAGCTTTGAGTTCACTAATGAGAGCAACGATGATCTCGCGGCATCCTTCCTCGACGACGATCTCGCTAATGCTGAGAGCAGCACCCTTCATCTGATTCGAAAACAGATCACGTCGTCGCGCAAACTGATTTCCTTCGATTGCGACTTCCTCTCCACGCGGCGGCGACGGCTTTAATATTTTTTATTTTGTTTAGTATTATATGTTTAAAAAAAAATTGAACTCCTCAAATTTATCAATTTTTTATTTTTAAATCCATTTTATTTGATATGAAACTTTTTATAAATTTCTGTAGTCACCAGTCAAATGTGCTAATTTAATATTAATAATATAATAGTTCACATGATCGCGGGTTCGAATGTCTGACCAAAAGTCTGTTGAAGTCTCTGTACTGAGAAAAATCTTCGTACAATATATTCCATATCGTATAATAATTTACATGCTAGAATTGGCTCGCAAGTATAATTCTCCCTTGATTCTCCAGATATTTTAGTGGCCCCATGTGTCAGTGGCTATTGATTTAACATAGGGACCGTTTGGTTCAATTGCAGTTTGCTTTTACAATACACTGCAGGGCAATGTAGTAGGTTGCAATGCAATTTTGATTATTGATGATCTGTTTGGTATATTATAAAGAAAACATGGTAGATGATATTTATTATTTTCAATAAAACAAATAAAATTTATGAAATGACCCTTTTAATACTTGACCAAAAAACAATCCTTCCCTTCCCGAACGTTTCTTCTTCCTCGACAAGACTGCTGATAAAATACACACATCAATCCTTCATTTCACTAGCTATTGAATTCATTATCATAACGGACTGGAACCATTAAAGCCCATGATAAAATCATCTCTGAAAATAAGGCCACTATCATCATCATCATCAAAATTTTTACATCTTCATCAACCCAAATGAAAGATACTGTTTATAAAACAAGAGAGATCTGAATCAAAGAAGATAAGGGAAATGAAAAAACAGATATGGAAAGAAAGGATATGAAATAGAAAAAGAATTAGGTCTGAAAACCCAAACAACACGCAAATCAAAGAATGCAGAGACAAGATCATCATTGAATGGCATGGAAAGGCAGATATATGAGATTTTTGAAGGAAGGATGCTGGAGGCTAATGATATAGCAAGAGGAGAATAAAGCGGGGGTCATGACGAATGCAAAGCATAGGGATAGAAATCAGGCAAATACAGTGGTGGTGCTAGGTGTCGAGTACGGCTGCGTTCATGGTGGTCAGGTCATCAGCGGCAGCGGGTGCTAGGTGTGGCTGAGGTGTTCACAATGGTCAGCGTCGTGGTGAGTGCTGGGTGCAACAACATTCACGGCTGTCGGCTGCAATGGAGGGTGAGTGATAAAGAACAAAGGAGACTACTGAAACAAATGGAGGGCAGATGTGACTTTTTCAAATATGCAGTGGATGGTAATGAGTATTCATATGGGGAGGTATGAACGAGGATTACCAATTGTTTTGGTAATTATCATTACCATGATAAATCCTATTACCAAATTAAAGAGCAACGAAACATTCTCTTCTTGGTAATGTAATTTTTAATTACCGTTACATGTTTGCAATAGAATTGAACCAAACGGGCTCATAATATCTCGGTTTCTTTTTCCCTTCATCGCAAAGATAGCTCATTTTGTTGCATTCCTGGACGATCAGTTTAACCATTAATTAGATAACAGATGAAGTTTCTAATATGTTAACTTTCATATCTTAAAAAACATTATGCGAACGTTTTCCTTTATCTATCTCATGATGAGGAGACTAAATAAATAAGATTCATGCTTCGAAGAACACGTATGTAACAGAGAAGAGTTTGGACGCTGCAATTTTATTCATTGCCGATCCAGCACATACGATAACAACACTGACGAAATCACAAACACCACAAGTTAGCTGCTTTGATTCATATAATACTGAACCTCCCTTTACCAGATTCAGCTCTTTTCACAAACGCCACCATGAACACATTTCCACTGTTTTGCTTTTCCACAACCAGATTCCTGCTTCCCTCCTTCTTATATTCAACGCCAACGTCATAACAAGTACCAGAAGAAGAAGAACCCACAATGTTGCCTCGGGGGCAAAACACAAGCTTGTAAGCAATCGCATTGAACACCTCGATCTGGAAAACACCACTCACCAACTCAGAATCTGGATGATCTTCAGGCCCTCCAGTAACCACCCTCGAGGAAGATCCAGATTCAAAAGCCACCACCCACTTGGAGGATTCGGCACAATCTGGTTTTTCCGCGAACTCGATTTCCAGATCAGTAGAACCTGGATATATCTTGTCTGTGCTTGTTCCTTGAACATGGAATTTTACTGGGGCACCCTTGTTCAGGTCAGAATTTTCTTGCAAAACCGAATATGAGCATGATGAGGCATCCCCAGTTTTTTCTGGTTTAACCCCGCCACCTCCTTCTCCCCATACAGCTGACATTATGTAGTACTCTTGATCTGCAACAAGTGGTTCTCCATTGACGTCATTCACTGGTTCTTCACCACTATAAGCTGAGGCCAGTGATAATGGTTTGGTGATGGTGAAGGAAAACCAGAGCAGGAAGGAGAGGGTTATGATCAGTGACCTTCCAGCAGGCATCTTGCTCTCTCACGGTAGTATTAATTACTGGATGTTCCAGGATTCCTTGTAACTTGAAATCTGAGAGAAACACAAGGCTTGGCATGTCCTTTATATGGAGAATGCGAGGAAGGAGGATCCTAGCCAGCAAGGAATACACGTGTCACAACATGCATAACTTGATCAATCTGTAAACAATTGTGATATGATTTTAAATGAGGACAACTATTTATTCAGATGTTAATTAAATTTTTGAAATCCACTTGCGTGCAGGCTGCCACATTAACAAGGTAACGAGTTTCAGTGCTTATCACTTTGATGAGTATCCTAAATTCATCAGATCTGGATCGTCTATATCTGATTTGAACAGTTCAAATTTAAAATTTTTAATTAATTATTTTAAATAGAAAATTTTTTTTTGAAAAAAAGATAGTTAAGAAATTATCTTTATTTTAGATTTCATCCATAATAAAATAATTATCTTGAATAAATAAAAAAAAAATCAAATCTTGACCATCCAAATGAAATATAGACGATCTAAATCTGATGAGTTTAAAGTACTCATCGCTATGAGTATTGAAACTCATTCCCATTAACAAGTATGTGTCTACGTGGAACTAGCAGGAGGGATAAAATTAAATTGCCCCATTTTGCTTGTTCTGAAATATGGCCTAGATGTTAAAACTATTTTGAATGCGAAGATGCCAAAAAGTAAATAATCATTTGAAAACAAATTAAAGTTTCAATATAAAAGTTTTAGGAAATCTATATTTGCTAATAAGTCCTTTGAATTTAATTTATTTAATGAGGACCATATTGAAAACTATTAATTAAAACCCTTTGACAAACTTAAATGATAGCCAGCTTTTTAACTTATATTAATTTATTAATATGTAAGAGATAGCTAATTAAACACAACTAGTATCCATAATGGAGTAATTGAGTGGTATTAAAAAATTTTATGCATACATTACAAGATGCTCCTCATATTCTTTCTTTCTCTAATTAATTTTCTTCCTTCTTTTTTTTTTAACCAATGCTCCTCATTTTCCGTATGAGTTAATTATGCTGACACTCGACGAAGAAATTTCTGTGAAAGGAAATCTCTCAAAGAGTGGTTCGAGTTTGGATTGGACCCAACAGGTTTTAAAACTTTTTCTTTTATTATATTTTATTCTGTGTAAGAATGGTTGAGTGATAAAAGAAATCGTTTTACGTAATTATTATTTTTATTACTTCACTATAAACTAAAAAAATTAAATTTATTATAAAAATATCGCCTTCATTCACAAATTTAATTTTCTGTTAATAGCATAATATTCCTAAATGAAAAAAATTGTTGAAAAGTTCCTCATTGCAAAATTTATTGTATAAATTAAAGGTAAATTTATTTAAGAATTCGGATGTAACATATCTTCAACTAATGATACAACTCTTCTTTAATTGTGTGTAATTTTTTTTTGGTTATGATTCAATATAGCTAAAGATAAGTCACACATAGTTAATAAAGAAGAATTACACCTGCTTAATTAAGGACCTTATTCGTTAATATTTTTGTATAATAAATATTGTGACAGGAGATTTTCTTCTAAGTGAGAACTATTGTATTATCTTTAATATTTAATATAAGAGTTAAATAATTAATTTATAAATACTAAAAATTGGTTAAATTAGTTATTTATAACAAGTTAGCTTTTAAAGAATATCTTTTTTAATCATGTACAATGTAACTGTCATTTAATGATAACTCTTTTGTTATATGTAATCAATAAGAATATATTGGAGAAAAAATTATAAACATAAAAAACAAAATAAACTGAGTTTATATTTATTATCAAAATCAACTCTTTGATTAACCGTCAGGCAGGCCACGTTTCTCTCCTTTAGTTATGCGCAGTCATCACATTCATCAATAACATGGGAGGACATGGTGCTTTTGCTAAACAATTTTTCTTGAGCAAATTTTTTAGGTTTTTTCCCACTCTTTTATTACTTCTCCTTTTCATTTTCACTTTTGTTATGTAAACTTTTAATTGTTACTAAATTAATACATTTTATCTTTTTATCCGGGGGGGGGGGGAAGAAAACTCAGTCTAATTTAAAAGTTTGGTGTGTCCCATTCGGAAAACAAAAAAAGAAGTTTGGTGTGCATTCAGGTGTGCTATCACGCGACCTCAAATTTTGTTTAAGGGTGCCCTATTAGTCAATCTAGTGGATACTGAAAAAGGCAGTTTTAAACAGAAGAGAGAATCAGCTTTCACAGGCCTTCAAATGATGTCTCAAATCTTTTACGTACTCTTTCCTGAATGCTTCACGTGCCATCTTATTTAATCCCTTTAATCTTCACCAGTCTTATATTAATTTATTAACATGTAAGAGATAGTTAATTAAAAACAACTTTCAGGCAAAAAAAAAAAAAAAAACAGAACTCGTGTCAATAATGGAGTAATTGAGCAGGATTAAAAAAGTTTATGCATATATTACAAGATGCTCCTCATATTCTTTCTTTCTTTAATTAATTCCCTTCATTCCTTCATTTTTTTTCAATTGACGCTCCTCATTTTCCTTAATTATGAGTTAAGCTGACACTCGACGAAGAAATTTCTGTAAAAGGAAATCTCTCGAAGAGTGGTTGGAGTTTGGACCCAACAGGTTTTAAAACTTTTTCTTTTATTATATTTTATTCTACGTAAGGTTGGGTGATAAAAGAAATAATTTTAAGTAATTATTATTTTTATTACTTCACTATAAACTAAAAAAACTAAATTTATTATAAAAATATCGCCTTCACTCGAAAATTTAATTTTCTGTTAATAGCATAATATTCCTAAATGAAAAAAAATCGTTGGAAAAGTTCCTCATTGCAAAATTTATTGTATAAATTGAAGGTAAATTTATTTAAAAACTCGGATGCAATATATGTTCAACTAATGGATACAAATCTTCTTTAATTATATGCAATTTATTTTTTTTCAGTTGTGATTCCATCTAGCTAAAGATAAGTCACACATAATTAGTTGATAAAGAAGAATTACACCTGCTTAATTAAGGACCGAATTCTTTAATTTTTTGTATGATAAATATTGTGACAGGAGATTTTCTTCTAAATGACAACTAATATTATCTCTGATGTTCAATATAAGAGTTAAATAATTAATTTATAAATACTAAAAAATTAATTAAATTAGTTATTTATAATAAATATGAATTAGTTTTTGAAAAATACCATTTTCAATTATGTGCAATGTAACTGTCATTTAATGATAACTCCCTTGTTATATGCGATCAATAGAGATACTTTAAAAAAATTAAAAATATGAGAAACAAAATAAATTAAGTTTTTATATATTTTATCAAAATCAACCCTTTGTTTAACTCAAAGTTAGGCCAAGTTTCTCTCCTTTTTTTTTTTTGGCGTAAGCAGCCGGTATCATAAGTCAGGCCATTTTTCAAGCATAGCATTAGGCTCAGACTAATTCGGATCGAAATATGACATGAACTATTAAGGTTAGCGTCCCTGGACTTTAAAATGCTTCAAACTCAAGATTTATAGTTAAGTTAGAACAATCCAGTTAGTTAATCTAATAGTTACGGTTTGAGTTTCTCTCCTTTAGTTATGCACGGTTATCACATGCATCAATAGCATCGGAAGAAATTATTCTTTTGTTAAACAATTTTTCTTGAGCAGACTTTTTAGTTTTTTCCCATTCTTTTATCACTTCTCTCTTTCATTTTCACTTTTGTTATGTAAACTTTTAATTTTGATTAAATTAATACATTTTATCTTTTTATCAAAAAAATAGGAAAGAAAACTCAGAGTTAGTGTAATTTAAAAGTTTGGTGTGAATTCAGGTGCCATCAAGTGACCTCAGATTTCGTTCAAGAGTGCATTATTGCTCAATCCGGTGAATACTGAAAAAGGCTGTTTTAAACAGAAGAGAGAATCAGCTTTCACAGGCCTTTAAATGATGTCTCAAGTCTTTTACGTACTATTTCCTGAATGTTTCACGTGCCATCTTATTTAATCCCTCCAGTCTTCACCGTACTTTGTCATTATCCCATATTATATGCATATTATATTATTATCAATATTAAATCAATTGCTCTGTAGATTTTTAAGATCAACGTGTCATCAATATTATTCTACTCGTGTAACATTATAAAATGAGCGTCTTCTGTCGCAGAGAATCTTCAGCTTTACACATTATAACAACGTGCTTGTTAGGTACTAATGATTTTTTTTAAATATATTTAAAAGATTGTTAGTTTAATGTTATTTATAATCTGGAGTTGTTAATATGATCTCATTAATTAGGTGTGCGTTTATCTGATTTGTTGTTAAATGATGGGTTTGGATATATATGACCTTAAATTATTGATTGCATTAACATGTAATTATACAAAGATGACGGTTTTATGATCTGTCATGTCTTTCAAGCACAGGTATACTGTGTCCAATGTCACCGAGGAAAAAATGACATGCTCTGTCCAATTATTGATACATAAATGCATGTGTGTGTGTATATATACACATGTGCACATACTATATATACATTATACTCCTCCGGTCCTTAATATAAGACCCATTTAACTAATTTGATTAGATTAAGAAAGTTAGGTAAGTTAGTTAATTATAAGAAAAGTGACACATTTTTCCTAAAATACCATAGTCATCTTTCTTAATATCCCTCCTCTCTCTTATACTTAATTATGGTTGAAAGAGTATCCATAGGGGTAATTTAGAGAAAATTGATAAATATGATGAATGGGTCTTATATTTAGGACCAAAACTAACTTAAGAATTGGGTCCTATATTAAGGACCGGAGGAGTACAATGCTTTCTTTTTGGATATACTCAAATTGAAATCTCCTCTGCCGTGGAGAATCTTCGTACCATTATTTGGATAGGCTTACAAGCTGGCGTGAGAGCGGCCACAGTGCTTTTCTTAAAATAGTGTTTGGTGAGCTCCATTATTTTTTCCGTCCGGTGAGCATCAATAAATTGATTCGTCTCCGGTGAGGACTAATTAGAAATTTATATTAGTTCCATATATAAGATTTGTTTTATATGTTTATCAATTTTTAAATTAATTTTATTGATATTTTTCTAACAATAATCAAGAAGAAGAGGGAAGAAAAAATTAAAAAAATATTTAGGATCTTTTTAAAAAAATATCATATTAAATAATTTAACTAAAATCTTTAATTTATTTAAATTAGTTGCTCCTGTGGTCTTACTTATTAGTCACTTCTAATATGTTTCACATGCCCCAAAGAAAATCTTAAACTTTATTAACTCTCATTTAAAATTTAACAACTTTCTAACTTTATTTTTATTTAATATATATTATACCTTATTTAAATAAATGAACAGTAAAATTATATATTCATATAAAAAATTTCTCTCAATATCTCATAAATAAGATTAAAAAATACCTTCCTTATGCCCCAGAACCAAGGAATAATTGGGAGAACCGGACTTGGTCAAAAAGTAAAAAAATTGGGAGGACGACGATCATTTTAAAATAATGTACTGCATTAATTAATTATTTTGTCTGGGCAAACAGGGGAAAGTAGGAATCCAAAGGACCCTGAACAGATCAGGCCGGTCGACAGAAATTTGCTGGACAATGTACTATCATGTTCATGTGGTATTGTTAATCTTATAACAGTTTGATAAAATTTCTTTCAAATTTGTCGGTAACTATGGGTTTGGACGAGTGAATTACAAGGACTAATAGACTAACTAGTTATATAAACCGGTGAAAGGGCGTTGAAAGTTTACGACAAAAAATTATTCCATTCATAACTCAAATGTGCAATAAGGAAGTAAGAGTATTTATAACATGATTTTAAAAGGTATTTGGATAGAAACCAAACCATAATTTTAAAAGTGATTTTATGATATGCGAATGGAAGAATTTATCTCGATTTGTGAAAAAATATTTTAAAAAAACACTTATGAGAAAATTTGATTGTATGGAAAACAAAAACGAAGGGTAGAAATTTTGGATTTTTGATGAGCCAATTTGGAAGAAAATTCACGATAGCTCATTTTAATTTGCGCGTGGTTGAGATAACTATCATGCATGTTTATTTTAACTTAACATTTTAAAATGGAATTTTACTAGAATACTTACGGATGAGTCTTCGTGCATGTTTGGCATGCACAACGAAGAAGACGAAAATGATGAATTAAAGAAAAGAAAAATTAAATACTAAATACTAAATACTAAATTCCCAAATTATCCAGAGAATTTATGTTGATTTTAAATGTAAGACCTATTTTATATAATTATTAACTAACAGGCCCATAGTATTTCTTTCGTTTGAGTGGCGTTTTCTTAACAGGAAAAATGGTTGTGTTTAGGAGTTTGAGGGAAGAAAATGGAATCAGAATATAAATCTCAAAAATCTGCCAATTAATAGCTTTAGATTGATCATTCCATTCCTTGTCATCTTATTTCTTATAATAAGATCCATCCGACGCAAACCCACTGAGGTGCGTCTCACCTGAACAAATTAGTTTGTAAGGATCGCACGTCATGAATAAAAATACGACCGCAGTTGATTAACCTCAATCTTAATTAATTAACATCTTCATATGAAACAGAAAACTTCATCTTCTCTCCATGTCCCGCGCATTTGTCTTACTTTTAATTTGTTCTTTACTTGTTTCTTTCTTTTAGTGACACACGAATGGTGAAATCCGAAGAAAAAGGAAAACTAAAGTGTTTAGCTTATACCCAAATAATCTTTCCTAAGCACCAGTCCTAGGTAAACACCAGAAAGGAGGATGCTTAGAAATGACTTGAAGGTGTTTTGAAAGTTGAAGTCCCTTAAATACTGGGTCTTCGGATATTACTCTCCATTCGAAGTAATGGAAGAATATCAAGTCCTTAACAGTAACCTGCAGCTTGCGGGAAGCAAGCAAGGCACAAGATAGCTTATTTTATTAGTAGGGAAGGTTCACATTCGCATACATAGATAGGAGCCAAGCCTACTAATAAAAGTAGGAATTGGCTCACATAACATTATTTGTATATTACAGAACTAAGCAGAAGAGGATGAGCAAGGAGGATAGCAGAAGGTGGTGATGTCAAGGCAGCGACACTGTGGAGGATAACTGAGAGCGCAGACGCAGGACTTGCAGGCAGAGTGGCAGGTTTCTCCGATGTCGTTGCATTGGCACTGAGGTGGGTTCGACTTTGTGCAGCGACAGTTGTTGCAGCAGGCCGTGGTGGTGGACTTGATCAAGTAATTGGGTTCGCCGTTGTCCTTAAACATCTCAGCCAGGAAGGTGTTGGCATCGAAGCGAGCCTCCACAGGTGCAGTAGTGAAGGCCATCAGAAACAGAACCACACCCACCTTCATCATCATCGCCTTCTTGCCCAAACCCATATCTTCTCTTCCTCTCTTTCTCTTTGTGCGTCTTGAGTTTTGATGTGTGAAGATATGAGCAGACGGGAAGGCCTATTTATAAGTCAATTTAAGGGATATTATAATTCTGCGTGATTCACAACTGTATATGTAAATTACTACAATATTGAAGGCGAAAAACAGGATAATCATTCCTAATATCATGCGATTCCTAAATTATGAATAATACTCTGTTATTTAAAAGTTTCGCGTGCATTCTAGTGCTATCACGCGATCACCTCAAATTTTGTTTAAGACTGCCTTATTGCTCAGTCCGATGAATGCAGAAAAGGTTGTTTTGAACAGAACAGAACATCAGCTTTCCCATGGTGTAAATGATTTCTCGAAGAGTGATTTTACGAAGTTTAAGATAAGCATATTAGAAGAATTTTATTTTAATTTGTGTAAAAAAATTTTTTTTTAAGGTGTTTTTACTCTATGCCATCTGGAGTATTGTTTCATAAATGTTCTGTTTGTTATCTTTTATATTTATTTTATTTAAAAATTTAATTTAACTAGCTTATAAATTAATACTTCTCTTGTCCTAAATATAAGACCCTTTTCGTATTATAATTTATACTATAAAAAAGGTCTTATATTTAGGACCGGAGGAATAGTATTTAACATTATACATGCATATAGTTGGCAAAAAAAAATTATACAGAAATATTTTAAGAAAATCACAGTACATATGCAATAATTGAATAATTTATTTGATTTTTCAATCTATTTGAATTAATTAAGCAACTCTATGAAGCTTATTATTATTAAGATAAAATAAGTGTCCTGTAGATTTAAGATCAATGCGTCATCAATAATTCATAAAATTATAAAATCATCAGTATTTTTGTCCTCCATCGTAAAGAGTATCCGGCAACATCATAACAAGGTGCTCGGTGGGGAATACTATAATTGTGTTTTATTGGGTTTGCGAGAATCTTTTGTTTTTTTCCCTCTTCATATTATCAATTAATTTTTTGTTGGTGATCCTTTTTTTGCACGATACTAAATAAAGGTGAAAAATTTATGGAATTGTGATTAATTTTAGCCAAAATCCTCACTGTTATTACTAAAAAGTTTTTTTAATAACAGTACTGTTACTAAATATCATTGTGACATTTAGAAATAATATATTAATTTTTTAAGGATGTTAATCAAAACTGATCTTAACATTAAGCTTAGGAATTAGGAGAGTAAATGGAATCCAAAGACAGAATCAAATGTTTGATCAGGAAAGGGATAATTATAGGGCAATTTACGGGATATCTTTATTGTTAAGATAATAAGATGTGATTTTTTTTCGGGTGAAAATTAAGATGCAGTTCTTAATTATAAAATGTTTGTCGTGTAAGAGAAGATTCATTCGCAAGGCAACTTAATTTGAGAAGATTAATTATACTGGCCCAAAAAATAATTTAAAAGACCGTAATCTTAGTCAAAAATTGCCTTTAACTTTATATATATATATATATATATATATATTCTTGTTATTTTTTTATACAATATTCTAATGTTATTTATTTTATTGAACATAGAGTTGGGAAATGGGCTCGCCTGAGCCGAGCAAAAGCCACATGGCTTGGCCCATTAGGACCTAAGTCCTAAAGCCGTGTTTCCCGTAATTTCACATGCTGGCGCACCAGTGGATCCCCATCCACTCCTCCTCTCCTCAAGTCAACACGCCGATCGAGAACTTTATTAACAACGAGGCACGAGAAACTTGCCCTCAAGTTAGTCCGCCTTTCTCATGCACTAAAAAAAAAAAAAAATGTAGTTCTTAAATATGTCATAAAATAATAGAATTTTCCTATTTTATTTTAAAAAATAATTAAGTTGTTTTTAATATTACACTTTCGATAGCTTTCATTTCTCTAATATCTAATAAGGGCAAAGGTAAAAAAAAAAATCACATTGAGTATTCTAACAACATTTACCACAATTTTTTTTGACCAATTTCTTATATCATGAGCGGAGAGAGATTGTATTATTCAATGAACAAGATAGGGTTTACAATCACACTGAAATCGCGTAAACAAGGCCCTGAACGAAGAAGTTCGCAGTTAAAAGTTTTGGTTCCGTGAAGATGACAACGTTATTGTTGTGATGAGTGAGAGGAGCATTTACGGTAGCAGAAGCTGGTGAGGTCAAGGCAATGGCACTGTTCAGGATAACTCTGAGCGCAGGCACAGAGATTAATTGCAAGCAGAAGAGTTGCAAGTTTCTGCCATGTCTCTGCATTGGCATATCGGAGGGATCGTCTTTGTGCAGACGCAGTTGTCGCAGCAGATGCCAGTGGTCGGCTTAGTGATCAACTTTTGTCCCAGGTCGTTCATCAGCACCTCCGCCTCCTCCAGCAATCTGCTCACATCGAAGCCCCCCTCCACGGTGGCCATCAACGCCGTCAATAACAGCACCACGCCCACTTTCACCATCGCCGCTTTCCTGTTCAAACCCATCTTCTTGTGGACGGGTCAGCATGTAGCCTCGAGGGTCATTTATAGCAACATTTGAGGCATGTTTAATATAACGTACGATCCACGCCAAATATTAGCAATGTAAATTACACTACAAACTAAATCTTATATTTAGAATCAGAAATAGTACTCTCGATTCTTAATATAAAATCTAGTTAACTAATTTAATTAGATTAAGAAAGTTAAGTAAATTAGTTAATTGTAAGAAATATGACATGTTTTTTCTAAAACACCATAATCATCTTCCTTAATATCTTCTCTCCCTCTTCTACTTAATTATAGCTGAAGGAGTATCCATGGGGTAATTTAGAAAAAATTGATATTTAAGATCAAAATTAACTCAATAATTAGGTCATATATTAAGAATTGGAGTAGTATTTTTTTATACATGTATAGAATAATATGTATTCTTGTCATTCTTTTTATAAGAGTAGGTATTCTTTTTCTTAATATTAGTCACTTTATTAGATTTATCATATAAATTTATAATTTGACCATTAATTTGTTATTCTTTAATTTATCAGTCCTCACTCATTCTTTTATATTAAATATATGGTGAAGTTAAAAAAATTATTAACTGTTAAAAAAAGTCAATGAGATTTATAAATAATTTTTTATTCCCATGCAACATGTTGTAAGTTTTTTATAAATAAAATTGGAAGAATATGAGTATTTCTATAAACAGTTTTTTCTTAAAGACAATAATTTGTACTTGATAATGCTAGGCCTCGTTGTTCACCTAACGTTGGCCCCATCATTGCACTTAATCATCCCTTATATAATAATCCTTAATTGTTTACATTTTAATATCTTTTAGACTGCTATGTATATACACACGCGCGCACACACACACATATGAATCAGATCAAACAATTTTTTGGACACTTAACTTATTTTATATATACTTTATTAACCAACCCCCAACCCCTCTCATTTTGACTTGTCGTTGTTATAATTAACAACTTGCTACCACCTCCAGTTCTAATTATAAAAGCTAATTAGCTAATTTGAGGAGATTAAAGAAATAAGTTAAATTAGTTATTTACAATAGATAAGTGTTATCTTTCCTAAAATATCCTTACTAATCAAGTGTATTAGTTAGAACTACCATTATTAGAAGGACTATTTTAGAAAAAAATACATAAATACTAAAAACAAAGTGGATTGGGATCTTATATTTAGGACCAAAATAAAAGTCAAACAAGATCTCATATTAAGGATCAGAGGTAGTATGTTTGATCATTCCTTTCCTTGTCATCTCATTTTTACTGCGATTCATTCAACGCAAACACACTGAAGTGCGTCGCATAAATGTCGCATCATTAATAAAAATACGAACGTAGTTATTAATTAACATCAATCTTAATTAAAATGTTCATGAAATAGAAAGCTTCATCTTATAGGGAAGATATATAGCATATCTAATACTACCTCCGGTCCTTATTATAAGACCCCGTTTGACTTTTTGTTTGGTCCTAATTATAAGACCCCAATCCATTTTCTCTCCCATATTTATGCATTTTTTTCCAAGATAATCCTTCTAATAATGATAGTTCTAGCCAATATACTTAATTAGCAAGGATATTTTAGGAATGACAACACTTATTTATTACAAATAACTAACTTAACTTACTTCCTTAATCTCCTCAAATAAGTCAACTGGGTCTTATAATTAGGACCGGAGGTAGTATTAGGAAAGGTTCACATTGACGGACATAAAGAGAAGCAAAGCCCACTAATAAAAGTAGGAATTGGGTCATATAAAAGTGTGTGTGTATGTATTATAAAGCCTTGAGCAGAAGAGGAGCAAGGAGGATAGCAGAACATCGTCAAGGAGAGTATGGGACTTGCAAGCTGATCCGTGGCAACGTCTTGCGATGTTAAACATGTAATTCAGGAACAGCTGCGGAGAAAGCCATCAGGAACAGAACCAGAGAAGCCGGAGAAGGGGAGGCCTATTTATAATTCAATTAGTTGTCAAATATACAAAATTAAGATCATTTCACTTCAATAAAATTGGCGTGCTTTCTTGTGCCATAACGGGAGGGAATATTCTCATAATCTTTCTTTCTCATTTTCTTATCAAAATTCTATTTTTACCGTTGGATCAAATAATGAATAGTTTATATTTTATACTTTATAAAACTATTATTATAATATTAAATAAATAGGAGAGAGAAGATGGATATCTTCTTTTTAAAATATTAAATTTGAACTATATATTATTTGATCTAATAATAAATATGAGATTTTGAAAAGAAAAAAAAGGAAGAGGGATTTTAAGAGTACTCAGACCAAGCTATAACTTTGACCTCAAATATATTGTCTAGGACTGCATTATTGCCGGATACAGAAAAGGCTGTTTTGAACAAAAGGGAGGATAGGCTTTCACATGCTCTTGTCTTTTACGTACTGTCTCCTGAAATGTTATGCGTTTTTTTTTTTTTTGACCAGCAAAATGTTATGCGTTTTAATATATTCATATTAAAATTTTTTAATATTCTACGAAAAATCCATGTAATTTTGTCTTTGAAAAACAGTGCCAGTCATTTCTTTTACTACCTTCGGTGTTAATTATAAGAACTAGTTGACTAATTTAAAGAGATTAAAAAAATAAGTTAAATTAGTTATTGTAATAAATATGTACTTTCTTTCCTAAAATATCTTTGTTGATCAAATTTATTAGCTAGAATTTCAATTATTAGAGGGATTACCTTAGAAAAAATATATATATAAAAAACAAAGTAGATTGAGGTCTTATAATTAAAACCAAAATAAAAGTCAAACAAAATCTTCTATTAAGAACTGGAGGTAGTATTTCAAACCTAAAGAAATAAGGAAATAAAAGTGGCGCCGACGATAACTCCAAAGACAATAAATCGGGCATATATGGTTGGTTTATTATTAGCATTATTAAACACAGTTGATTTGTGTTTGATAGGAGGCCGCGTACATCACCGAACGTTGACTCCACCTGTAATAATTCATAATTCATAAATTGTGTGTGTATATACTCTCTCTTATATTTAATATAAGAACTAGTTAAAAATTAAATTTGATCTTAAATATAAGATTCTAATTTATTTTATTTCTTAAATTTATAATTTTTTTTAAAATATCCCTATTAATTATAAGATGTTCCCACCAAATAATAGTTCCAACCCACATAATTAAAGAGAGTAATATAAAGAAGTCAAAACATATTTTTTATCAATAATTAATGTAATTATTTTTTTTTGTTAATTATATGGCTCTTATATTAAAGATTTTTTGGGGGACTATCAAATACTCTCTCGAGACTTCTATATAGTATAAGCAATATTCTTTTACATCATGTTGCCAACATTTTGTATTTGTCCAAAAATTTGATGCATTTTTTTCTATTTTTATTCTCAGTTAGTTATATATCTTTCTCATTTATTTTTATAAATAAGAATATATTTAAAAAATTGTATTTTTTATATATTTATTAATTTTAATTAATTTTAGCTCGCACTTTGATCTGCTCATAAAGTGGTGAAGTGGTGGCAGACAGTGATTATTGATCATTTACGAGGTGACTAATTGCACACGATCCATGTGAGTTTTAACACAAACACAAAATGAATAACTCATCAATGCATGCACAATCCTTCGGAGAAGTCATAATGAATATTCTTCCCGTTTTAAATATAAGACTTAATTTATAGTACAATTTATATTTAGGATTGGAGAAGTAATTCTTAACTACTTTAACTAAATTAATAAAATTACTTAAAATTAATTTAAAATGAAAAGGTTTTTTAAAATTTTCAAAATTACTTAAAAGAAACAAAGTTAATTTTATCATATAAATTTATAATTTGACCATTAGTTTATTGTTCTTTGATTTATCAATCCTCACTCATTCTTTTATATTAATTTTTAAGTAATTTATTTATTACCATACAACATGTTGTAAGTCAACACACATTTATTATCACCAATAACAAATTTAATTAATTTTTTTAATTTTCTCAAATTAGTTGTATAGCTTTTATATTGAGGAAATGAACAATACTTTTTTTTTTTTTCCAGACTATCAAATACTCTATAGGCTTGTACATAGTATAAGCAATATTCTCTTGCATAATGTGGCCCACATTTTGTGTTGGTCTAAAAATTTAATACATTTTTTCTACTCTTTCTTTCTCTCACTCATTATTTTTATAAATAAAATGTATTTAAAAATAATTTTTTATATATTTATTACTTCTAACTAATTTTAATTCACTCACGAAATGGTAGCAGACAGTGATTATTGAACATTTACGAGGGGACTAATTGCACATGATCCATGTGAGTTCTAATATAGACACAAATGAATAAACCATCAATACATGTACACTCCTTCGAGAAGTCATAATAAATATTTTTCCAGTTATATTTATAGGGCAGAGAGAAAACAATTTTATTCTACTTATAAGACACTGAGAGAAACTTTTTATATAAGTGTACAATTTTACCCTTCATTTATTATTGTTGATTTTAATTATATGAGATATAATATATATTAAATAAGAATAAAGTTAAAAAATTGTTAAATTTTAAATAAGAATTAATAAAATTTAAAAATTTTCTTAATTTGTATGAATCATATTAAAAATAATTTATAAATAGATTAGAGGAGTAATTCTTAACTACTTTAACTAAAGTAACAAAACCCAAGCCCATCAAGAATCAGCTCGTTCTTTGACCTCTAGGTGCTATGGATCTTAGAGAAGGATAATGACAGACCACGCGCAATTCAGATGCTGGCGTACCAGGGGACCGACTCCCTCTCAACACACACACACACACACACACAATTGATCCCAAGTTATTCTACTTTTTCGGTTCTAAATATAAGAGTTAATTTTTAATGTAAATTATATTACAAAATAAATTTTATATTTAAGAATGGAGGAGTATTTTATATACAAATCATGAAATTTCTTTTTTTTAATAAAGCTAATTAGTGAAATAAACGGTCCAGACGCCCCCCCAATGACACCATTAATCAATCGGTGTCCGATGCATTGGGTATACACACACACTAGTTAGTTAAAGCTGGCCCTAAAAAAGGGGGAAAGATAATCACAAAAATAATTCACATATCCGATTACAAATAGGTGTAGATATCAAGTAGTAGTCGTTAATATAAAAAGCTTATTTGATTTTTATTTTGATTCTAAATATAAAATTCTAATTCATTTTGTCTCTCATATTTATTTATTTTTTCATAAGATAGTCATTGTAATAATAGTAGTTCTAACCAATACACTTGATTAATAAGAATATTTTAAGAAAATAATATCTATTTATTATAAATAACTGACTTAACTATTTTTTAAAATTTATTCAAATTAGTTAACTAATTGTTATATCAAGCATCGGACATAGTATTATATTGGACATAAACATGAAATTTCCAAAGACCATGGGCCTGCAGGCAATAACGAAACTCGACATTCATGCAAGGCACATGATACATTATTTGATGAACAAACACACACGGAAACAAAGCCTGAAGTACAGGTAGGTGTATATCGGCTTTGCTTACATTAAGATAACAACAATATGATATTATTACGAACTATGATTGATGAAAACATGGTGATCATGGATCAGTGAGCAGAAGAGGAGTATTTATCGTAGCAGAAGTTGTTGGTGTCAAAGCATCGGCACTGTGGAGGATAAGTGAGAGCGCAACCGCAGAACTTGCAAGCAGAGTGGCAAGTTTATTTTTTAAAGTCTAGGCATTGGCATAGCGGAGGGTTCGACTCTGTGCACACGCACTCGTCGCAAACAGGCCGTCGTCGTCGACTTGGTCGTCATCAGTTTTTGTTCGCCGCCGCCCTTCATCAGCGCCTCCGCAAGCAAGGTGCTGGGACTGAACCGAGCCTCCGTGGTGGCCGCCGCCGTGAACACCATCAGGAACATCACCACACCCACTTTCACCGTTATCTTCATCCTCATCAATCCCTTTCGTTCTCTCTTATAATGTGTATGTATATATGGGTGCTTTGTGAAGGGGTGAGCAGTTATATATAGCAACATTTGAGGGATACATGCATAATTAATATCACGTGATGCATGCCAAGTATTACCAAATCAAAATAATATATATAATTTGCAATATATTATATATAATATAAAATAATTATTTCAGGACATTATGTTTCTGAGTTATGACTAATGTAGCTAATTATTTTTCAAGCTCTATATGCAATATACAAGGTGGATATATGTACGTAGTTGCACTAGTAAAAAGACTAAGATACTATTTGGTATGAGGGAAATGGAGGGAAGGGGAGGGAAAGAAAAATTTTAATGAGTTCCATTTAAAAAATTAGAGAAGTGAGGTTTTAAAATTTTAATAAAAAGAAAAAATAGTATAAAAGACTAATAAATAAAAATTAATTAAAAAATTTTAACCCCCACTTTGTCAATTTTTTAAATCGAGCTCATTAAAATTTTACCTGTCTTTTCCTCCCATTCATTTCCCTTATTATTATTCCTTATAGTATAACTATTTAATATCCTGCACTATTATGTTACATTCTGCTTAAATAAAATTGAGTCTCTTTCGCTCAATCCAATCACCAATAGCTTAAACAAAGATGAAAGCTTGCTAGTAATACTTGAATAGAGTCCAACATTAATACATACCAAGCACTCATGCGAAAAGGTAAGAAATTGTCTGAAGATTGCCTGTTTCATAAGGCTGATGGTGATTATGATTAGCTACAATTTTATTTATTTTGGCAAGATTTTGGGTTTCAACTTTATAAAAACTTGTTAATTGCTATAAATTAAGATATGATGAAAATGGTGGGGATAAAGTTGGCCCAAAAAACCGTATAAATAAATAATAGAAAAGATAAACAAATAAACTAAATTGAAAAAAAAACCAAATTGCCAATGAAGGTTACCAAAAATAGAACTAACTCGAAGAAAGATGCATCTGATCCCCTATTAATTGCAAGAAGAAAATGATAAGAAGGGGTCCAGATTAAATAATGTCCAGACAAAGTCCTGCATGATTGAAATTTCTTTTACTACGAAGAAGAAAGTGAATACATAAGTAATGATGGCTAAAGTACTATTAAGTATCGCTTAGCTAGGTAGAATACAATACACTTCGAACTACACTAATTTCTCAAATTATCAATTTTATAGTTAAAATACATAATTTTATTTATGCATTTATACGAAATTGTGTTATGTAAAATATTGATAAAGACTAACTTAATAAAGACGATTAAAATATATTTTAAAAATATGAGTCAAGTTTCTTATAATGGATATAAAGGACATAACGTAGATATGGT
The DNA here is from genome assembly GCF_004799145.2 of Neltuma alba. NCBI lineage: Eukaryota > Viridiplantae > Streptophyta > Magnoliopsida > Fabales > Fabaceae > Neltuma > Neltuma alba. Next base: position 1,269 of record NW_021634424.1, on the reverse strand, counting down.
CCTTTCATTTAAATGCTACTTTAAAATTACAGTAACTTTTAAAATGACATATAAATTGAAACAATTATTTCAAAGCCACTTATTTTTTAATTAAGCACGTTGTTCACGTGGGTGCAAAAGCATGACACATGGAAGGCCGAGGTTTAGTGATAAAAAGACTTGGGACCCGGAAATCATAACCAAGGGTTGAGATTTTGAATTGATTAATGAATTAATGAATTTTGGAAGCAAGCCCACAGCGTTCGCAGTGACACAAAAGGACGCCCGAGTTTCTGGGGCGCGCAAACATATAGCCCGTGGACAGGACCAGATCTGCTCGTATCTAAACACAAGACCATTTATTTTGTTTCTTTCTTTTAGTGAAAAGCGAATGGTGAAATCCAAAAGGAAAAAAAAACTAGAGTGTTTAGCTTATACCCAAATAATGTTTCCTAAGCACCAGTCTTAGGTAAAACCAGAAGGGAAGATGCTTAGAAATGACCAGAACATGTTTTGAAAGTTAAAGTCCCTTAAATATTGGGTCTCCGGATATTACTGTCCATTCAAAGTGATGGAAGAATATCAAGTCCTTACCAGTACCCTGCAGCTTGCAGAAAGCAAGCTGGAAGCAAGCAAGGCACAAGATAGCTTATTTTATTAGTAGGGAAGGTTCACACTCGCATACATATATAGATAGGAGCCAAGCCTACTAATAAAAGTAGGAATTGGCTCACATAACATTATTTGTATATTACAGAATTAAGCAGAAGAGGATGAGCAAGGAGGATAGCAGAAGGTGGTGATGTCAAGGCAATGACACTGTGGAGGATCACTGAGAGCGCAGATGCAGGACTTGCAGGCAGAGTGGCAGGTTTCTCCGATGTCGTTGCATTGGCACTGAGGTGGGTTCGACTTTGTGCAGCAACAGTTGTTGCAGCAGGCCGTGGTGGTGGACTTGATCAAGTAATTGGGTTCGCCGTTGTCCTTGAACATCTCAGCCAGGAAGGTGTTGGCATCGAAGCGAGCCTCCACAGCTGCAATAGTGAAGGCCATCAAAAACAGAACCACACCCACCTTCATCATCATCGCCGTCTTGCCGAAACCCATCTTCTCTCTCTCTCTCTCTCTCTAAGGGGCTTTGTGTGTTTTAAGTTTTGATGCGTGAAGAGACGAGCACAGAGGAAGCCTTGTTTTATAGGCCAGTAAGAGGGATATTATAGCAGCACGGGATTGAAAACTATACCGATGAGGTAGGGTCCACAGAGTAAAGACGGAGCCTTCAATAATGTA